>NW_020955483.1:0-87268 GCF_003031625.1 Empidonax traillii
ATGGCTACACTGTGTCAAGATGCCCTGTATTTCTTTCTGTACTGTTGTTTCAATCTCTCATTATTGTAATGAGTGCTATGTTGTATCTTCTAATGTGTAGTCACCTCTTGCACAGCCCAGCTCCTTTGCTGTTAACTTAATGAATAATATGAAGTAGACATTTTTCAAAATTCCTTGGCCAGTTTAACAGTCTGTGTATGTGGACAGTCAAATTTTACTGCTTTTCAGCCTTCATGTTCAAGTGTAATTCCCACTCCTGCTGAAATGATCTTTGTAGAGGACCTTGCAATCACTTCCGGAGGAGGTATAGCTAGAAAATAAATAATTTGTCCTTCATCGTGCAGCCTAACCGATGCTCTAATTAATGAGTATATGTTTTGCATCAGTTCTAATCTTATCTTACTGTAGAAACACTTAATTTTTTTTTTTTCTTTACTGGGATTCTGTTTGCATAAATATCTCATTCCTAATAACTTGATAACATCGATGTCATGGCTGTACAGGTGACTTCAGCAATTTGTGCCACAGATTAAAGGGAATCTGAATTGACTGAGTTCACTGTGCAACTAACAGGAACAATCTGATGGCCAACAATACCATTCAGCTAAACAAGAAACCATGCTTTGAACAATCCTTAATTGTTGCTTAACCCAAGTACCAGGTTTGAGAAGAAGGGTATGTAATCTAGAATGAATGAGAAAAGGGGAAGAGGGTACACAGAAAGAGAAATGTGAAGCCTTTATTAGAAAACAAGAGGAAAGAAGAGGAGGATAAAAATGTGAACAGAAAAGAATCATGGATATGTGGGAGCATGGAGGATGGAATAAGAGGCCTTAGAAAAGGAGGTAGACACTACTATTTACGTATCTACTGACTCTGGCTTTGTAAAATTTTGGTTTTGTTGTTGTTGATACAGCTCAGTTAGCAGGAATTTATGAGAAAATACTGATATGTCCCTTTGTGTGTGATATACACATATATATAAACTCCCAAAATGATAACTAACAGTACAAAATAAAATTCTTAGAATTTAAGAAATGCTAATAATCCTTGACCTTAATCAACTCCACTTGTGTATAGTCTTTAATTATGATTACATATGACTGATTATTCAAAAGTAATCAGTGAATTTCATTTAATCAACCAGTGTTAACCACTTTTTATTGTAATTTATTAGTAAAGGCCTACATTTCCTCTCCTGACCTAGCAAAATGGCAAAAATAATGTAGTTGTGTTTTCAAGGTATTTACAAATAGTTTTAGATGTCAACATGTCTTTAGAGAGAGCACAATTCACTACTCACTCTGACACTTGACTGCATTTCTTCTTAGCAAAATGTCATTGCAGGAAATTACCTAAATTCCTCAACAGAAGAAGATCAAAAAACCTCTGCAAGGTCCTTGAACTGTTCCGTTGAGCAGCTTTTCAGAAATAGGAAAAGGAAAATTACTCTACTTTCTTTTCAAGCAGTCATCAACTCTGTTTCTCAGAAATACCTATAGTCAACCTTTCTGGCATAGCTGTGCATGAGGTTGACCTCTCAGAACAGCAATATTCCACTTACAGTAGAAGCTCTTACTGCAAAAAGAAGCCAGATATTCAGGTGACTTGATGGGGATGGGAGGGAACCTATTTTCATTGTCATGGCCTGTAAAGTCCTCTTGCAATTCTATTTATTCCTGCCAGTGAAAATCCTTCTTTCCTCTCTCTGGATTGTAATAAAGCACAATGTTCCTTGGTATCCTTCCCCCACAACCCAGGTTTTCCAAAGCTTCAAAGTCCGGTAGGCTTCAATCATTGCTGTGGGTGGCACTTTCATAGAGAAGTTGTGGTTGAGTTATAATATTTGTGGCATTGACCTGTCATTAACATGCCTTTTCTTTAACAAATAATGGGTTTGACCCGTGTCAGCAATCCTCATGGCTACTCAGAAGGAAGTAATGTTGATGTGCCATGAGACTAAATAAATTAAATTCTTAGTGGCTGATTCCATACACATGGAAAACAGGAGTCCATGCTAATGCAAGAACTTTAACTTATGTGTGTCCATAGCAGAGAAAACCAGCCTATTATGTGTTCTGTGCAGCTCAATAAATAAACAACAGCCCCAGAAGAGTTGGTTATGATGACCTTCACTATTTGGTGGTGTTTCATTCCTGAGGGAGTTGTGGACTTCAGTCTTCTGGAAATGCAGCTCCAGCAGCTGATGGCTTTCCATAGCTACTTTAGAAGTTTTAGCTGGCAGGAACAGTCTTTTATGGATTGTTGTTGCAGTTGAACTTCACGCTGTTAGTTGAGTTTAAATATAGCCTATTTTTAATTGACCCAAAGTAATTTAGGGTGTTTATTTATTTATTTGATAGAAGGAAAACTGAAAATGTGTTAAGACTGGAGTGATGGAATGGAAACAACTGCATAATTGCACACCAGAAATTCTTTTGGATTTGTTAATATGAAGTGTCATACAACGATTTCATTTATCTGTGGTCCTTGTACTATGAGATCAGGTATTAGAAGTCTGCAAGAAGGTTCTTGGCTTAGATTAAAGGCTACTGGTATTAGAAGCGTTATCCTCAGCTTTTTTTTGGTGTCTATGTAGTCCACCAAGTGCAACATGATGGTGTTCAAATGTTACATTTTATAAAAAGACATACTGTGCACAGAGGCAATCCAGTGTGACTTTTGGTCTGTGCTGACGTGCAATTTTACATGGTTACAGTAGCTGAAAAATGAATTAAGCAGCAAGTGGGTCCATAGGTCTTTTGAACCTCCAAACCATGGGCTTTGTGTGGCTCTGGGCTTTCTAAGCACCAGCTAGTGCTCAGCGTCTTTATGCTTTAATTTGGGAAGGGGAGCAGCTCACTGCTGATCCTGTAGTAAGCGAAGACTTGGCAAATTCCAACACCTATTAATTCCCCACAACTGTCTGCAATCTTTTAATACTTGCTTGCTACTGCAGGCAAGTCTTGTAAAGCAGACTACAAGACAAATTCCCTGGAGGAAAATCCCTCCCTGCAGGTAGCTATTACAAATTTCCAGTTGCTGCCCTGCTGTGTGCAGATGGATGCTGCCGCTGAGCCATGCGGGGCAGTGCCAGCAGCTGTCCTCATGTGACACTGAGCTTTGCAGCAGCCCCAGGGAAACCCCTACAGGCCTTGCTTCTGCTGGTGGCCCCACTGGTGGCACAGCACTACAGAAAGGGAGTTGTCTGCACCTCTATCAGCTCAGGAAACCTTTCAAACCAGTGTCTTTACTGATGCTTGTCACAGCAGCTATTCTCACTTGTATTGCCTCACTTCGTGGCCTCTTTTGAGTGCCCTCTCTAAGAATGAATAAGGAGCTGAGAGCCAGGATAACTCCTGCAGTTACGCTTCCAGAGCATGGAAGCATCTTAGTGGATCTTGCTTTTCCTTAGCAGCACCCATCCCAGGGATGTCTCCTCCTTTGTACAGCATTTGCCTTGGTTGGCTTTGGGGGCCAATGGGGAAGAAGGGTGAAAACCTGCTTGGAGGTGCAGCAATGGCAGTATTTCCCTTTTGCAATGATCCCTTGCTGAGGAGGTCTTTGTTTCACAAGGATTAGAATGAGGCAAATCCTTGCCCTTTCAGTTTATCTCCTTTGTGGCCATGACAAGGCCAGAGTAATAAGTCTGCCACTGAGCCATGGAGCTCCTGTTCTGCTCTTGAGTTTTTCAAACTGCCTTTCTGGTGGCAATCCCCGAAAGTCATACAACTTGAGTGCTGCTGCACTTAGAACAATAGCAGGCTGACTTTTGCTGAAGCTCCTTTAATGGCATACCAACATTTTAGCCACTTTGATAAGACTTTGATAAGATAGTGCTGACCTGCATTTGACATCTGATTTAGGGCAGCCTGGTGGTGTCTAGACACCACAGCTATGATATTTCCCTCCACCAGCTGTCAGTAGGAACATTTTTGATGCTAGTTTTTCCTATGTGCAATCAGTGATATAATAGCTCTCTAATGGCCTCTGTCTGCTGCTGTGCTGTTGCTTACTATGAACGAGGGACTAGGGAAAAAGAACTTGGCTTCTAGGTGGGAATTTATTATAGAGGGAAAACTGGCCTTTTAAAAAAGGCTTGTATGGTCTGTTCCATGAGGTGTAGAGGAAACACCTTCTGGGGCTGCCAGGGATTTTCCCCGAAGAGGGTTCCCTTGCAACAGCCTGGCAAGCTCTGCAAGCTGCTGGCCATAGAGCACCTTCCCTAGGCAAAGGGGCATCTGTGTTCTTGGCAAGGCTGACACTAAGAGAGTGCTCCTCTTCTCTGCAGGTTTTGCTTCAGGAAAGAGGCCAGTGTCTGCTTACGCTACTAGGGGTAATCACAGCTTAGCATTCTGGCAGGCCTGTACCCAAAAAGTTTAATATCCTGCCACCAGCATTCCCGTTTCTCTGGTCTAAGGGCATGGGAGGCCTCATGTATGTGAACAGACACTTTGGGAAGTGCTCCTTTACATATGAATACAGCATTTCTGGGAGTTAACTTTTGTGAGTGGTCAGAGTCTCCAGAAGATCAACCCTGTGCCTGGGTTCTCCTTTGGCCATAGGCAAATCTCTCGACCTTCTGACACTTCTCCATTCACATCCCTCTAGTAAAAAGAGTTATGTCTAAAAGTGCTGCTGTGAAGTAGCCTGGAATGTCAAGACCTGTGTGTCTTGAAGATTCTGCTGTGGAAGATAACATTGGTCAGACTGGAGAACTTGAGCTGGGCACCTCAATGCTTTGCAGAATCACCATGAACCAATCCACAGGACCCCCTGGAGTGAGATTTAATTGCTCAGAAGGGCACTGACAGCTTGATATAACCTTCCTGTTAGAAATTAGCAACAATAGACAGTTTACTCCTGAAGTCCTTTTAAATGTCAAGCCATACTGGCAGGAACCCCCAAGGAAATACAGTGCTGAAGGTTAAGGGCATTGAGTAGCAGATTGGAAGAAAATACGTGGTTTTATTAATAAAAGAATGGAAGTACATATTGTACATAAACTTTTTAAATCCACCGTTTTACTTGGATTTAAACTTAACCAGCTTGCTACAGCTTTTTTTCCCCTCTCCCACCTACAGCAGCACTGAAAAAAACAAGCTAGTTATATATAATAAGATGAATGATTCAACTACTCTTGTAACTAGGAAAGCTACTGTAAATGAACCTTTCAAGTAACACCTATGCCTCTCTGAGCACTCTCATATATCTGTCAATGTATTATCTGATTAATAAAACCATAGTTTGAAAAAGATACTTTCCAAAGAATTGCTCTAAAGAACATTGAGTGTCTTGTATTGGTATCAAAATCCTGCCTAATGCTGTCATTCCCACTTCTTGCTACTCACTACAGTGACATTTTTGGGAGATAAAACTTAGCCATTATTATAGCCCAGTGGGTCTTGCTGTGTGGAGTTCAGCTGCCCTAAAGCAAAGCCTGTGTTTTTCTGGAGTTAAATGCCGTGGTGCTCCTATGGCACACCATGTACCTCTGGATGGAGCAGGGTAGGTGTCCTCGGCAGGAATAAGGATGTCCGTAGTAAGGAAAGAAAACAAAGCAGGGCACATCAGCTATTCCTGTAGCAGACTGGCTGAGGGCCAGGCCTTCTAGGCCTCTACAAGCAGAACCAAGTTCTGATTGGTTTTGGAAAAGGACCATGTTGGTAGCAGGTCTCAGGCGTTTCAAACCTGTATGCTTCAGGTCCCAGTTTAACTCATAATTCTCCTTCTCCTCCCATTCATGCTCCCCATAAGTCACCACCTCTTTCAAGTATTACTGATGGTGGAGCTGTTATTCTAGGGCCAAAACTACTTCTCTCTTTAGTCCTATTAGCTTATCTCCTTGTCAGAGTCCAGCTAACAGCAGACCCACTGGCTTTCAGCCCTCCTCTCTAGCCTAGGTCAGCCCTTCCTTTACTAGGAATTTTTGCATCCTGAGGCAGAGAGACTTGGAGGACCACAGCAGGCATAAAATTTTGTGTGAGCATCTTTCTTCTGTCATATCCCGGGGCTGAGACCTCTTTCACAGTGTGCACAATCAGCATCCCTTCATTAAGGCACTAGGGGAGAAAAGAGGGGAATGAGAAATAATGCTGTCGACAGGCTGTCACCAACCTGTTGATGAAATTCAGTGGAATAAATGCACAAATTGTTTGAACTTGCAGGCAGAGTACTGGGTTGTTGAATTTAGGGTTTTATTTTTTTTTTATAATACAGTAGGAGGCCCAAAAAGATACAACTGTAAGAAAATCAGTTTAAACTCTTGCTTACTACCCTAGAAAGAAATTTTAGTGTGTGTGGGAGAGGGAAAGTTGCACATGGAGTATTGAATTGTACATTGTGATCTTGCTTTGAACTCTGTGTTTAGTGGTGGTCAACTCGACTTATGATAATGCAATGACAGCACTGAAATGAAGTATAGGGTACAGCAAAGCCCTGATACTGAGGTGTCGTTTTACTAAGCCATCTCATGCTAGCTTGCTCTTAAACGATACTGAATTATAAATGTGCTTCACTATTGCAGAGTAATTTTTATTGTTCAGAAGGAGAAGCTTGTGGTTTTGGGGAAGGTCAGGAAGGAGGCAATGTGATAGCAGGGAACCAGACTGCTACAAGTTAGGAGTAGAGAATTGCAATAAACTCTGTCACACTTGCTCCTTTGAAATGCAAATAAGACCAGCGATCAAAGAACTACAGAGGTGATTTTAATGATCTCTCCAGTTGCTTCTCAAGCAAACTGATCTAATAAATAGTAATTCTTCATTGCACTGTGTGTACTTGGATTCCACCTTATGAGGGCTAAGTGGTATTTTCCTTCCACTATCTGCTTTTCCTGCAGATCCTTTCTGATGTAAAATTACTTATCTTGTGCAATCCAGAGATAAAGCATAAAAATAGAATAGTGATGAGCAGTCTGTATTTGACCAAAAATTTGCATCAGTTTCACAGGGAATATGCTTACTGGGGATGGCTTTTGACCCAAAGGAAGGGCAAAATATGAAGAACTGGAGAACTGGGGAAGTATTAATATTTGCTTAATCTCATCAGAAGACATTCACCAAACAGTCAGTGCTCCTTGTCACATTGTATTACCAAGAATCTTAGAAGATGCTTTGTAAGACCCTACATCAAAGGGCAAAGCACTGCACCTGAGATGAGCAGGGACTCCCTTAATGCCTTTAGCATGTCATGATCCACAATTGCAAAAATGGGAACATCAAGAGGGCTGTGTTCATGAACGGCCTAGATACAGGCAGCTTTTGTAATAGCTGTGGAGATCTTGCTCAAGGGTCTAATGGGTATCAACAGAGGTTCTTGTCTCTCCAGTGTATCCATTCTGCTGACCCAGTATGCCACCCTACTTATTATGGAGAGAGGATCATTCGGTAGTTTAGGGCCAGAATTAAAAAAGACACTAGGACCCCAAAATCCATGGGCCTCATCACCATTTAGTAAGATGCTATCTCTTCTGATTAGACATACTAACCATAAATATTTATTTTTGGTCTAGTCTGGCTTACAGCCTTATAAATTAGCCATCCAAATGGGATAACTTTTTGGGTATGATCTTACACTCCACCCTGAGGTCTGCTGGTTTATTCTGTTTTTGTAATGGGTCTGGCTTCATTTGTCGGGGGATTTGAAGGAGATGAAGAATTGTCTTCCCCTGGGTAACCAGGCAAGCCTTCAGGGTCACCCTATATGTTTGCATCCCATTCATCAGGGAATACAATTAATTTTCTAATCTGTTGATGCTGGGGGCAATGAATTGGTGCATAAGCATCAACTCAACTTCTTTTTGCAACTTTTCTTTTTTCCCCCTTCTTTTTTCCCTGTAACTGTTTCTGCAACTGCCCGATTTTCAAAGACAGTACTAATTCAGCTGCTTTCTTGCCTTCTATTTCTTTCTTCATGTCTTTTTCGCTTTTACATTTTATTATTCTTACTAAACTGGCAAGCAGTTTCTAGGCAGGTGCCTAACATTTTATGAGTAATTCCTTTTCCTTTATATGGCCCCTGGCTACCTTTAGCTGTTCTTCTACAGCTTTGCAGAAGTGCCACTTACCACAAGCCCATTCTTCTGAGAATCTGGGGGTTGGACATTTCCCATGCTCTTGTAAGTAGTCAGTGACTATTACTTGTCATCCTGCTGACTATGCCAATTTGACATAAATCAGTGGTTTACAGAATCTCAGAATATGCTGAGTTGGAAGGGACCCACAAGGATCATCGACTCCAACTCCTGGCCGTGTACAGGACCATCCCCAAGAGTCACACCATGTATCTGAGAGTGTTGTCCAAACACTTCTTCAAATCTGGTAGGCTTGGTGCTGTGACCTCTTTGGTTGTTTAGGAATCACCATCAAAGTAGGTCTAAGTTGCATCTGAAAATGTGTAACTTAACAGAGTTCAATGATAAGGTTCACTCTTTTACTTAATATGTGAATGAAACACACATAGGAAAACTGAGGGTTTTTTTGATGCATAAAGCCAATAGATACTCCTATGAAATACTGTAAGGCAGCTTGGAACACAGCAGATGTTAGAGATGTTCTGGAAATCAGAACGTCAGTGTCCTCTTCACACTCAATCTAGCAGCCACCTCCCTACAGCAAGGAACAGAGTGAGGCTGTCATGAAAATTAATGAGAAACAAACTTTTAAAAAAAATTGTTTATGTATTTCCTTACAAACTAGAACAACAGAGCTGATGTGTAATATCTTACTGCTGTAGTGACATATATGATAACTTTAAAGAGCTTGATCCTAATAATATTTTGTGGAAATCTACACAGAAATCTGTAACGTGGTACGTTAAAAAAAAATAAGTTGTGTCAAAATATAGATTTAACACATGTGCTAATGATTTGCCTCACACTATGCCAGCACTTAGTTTATATTTCTGTAATGCAGAACTCCTGGCATCCAGGTCACTCAGTGGATTTTGCTCAGGGTCTTTAATGTCACCACTTCAATAGCTCTCATTTTGGACATTGCTTAGTAGATGTGGTTACTAATGCACTTTGCAACCTTTCTTTGGATGTTGAACTAGCAGTATTCTCTTCATGCTTTTGCCTTGCATCCTCTTTTCCTCCCTCATATTCACTGAGAATACTGAAAGGATATATGGCACATTTTGACAGTAAAAAAAAAAAAAAAAAGAAGAACTTCCTTTAGTATCTAAGACATGATTCTTTTATTGAAGAGGGGTACTGTTTCAGGAACAAGATTATAGGATTTCTTCATTCAAACAGGCATGTAGACGAATAGATTCAGTATATTTCCTTCCAAATAGCAATAATACAGACAGGTCATGTTTAGAACACATTGAGATTTTCAGTGATGGAGGGAAAACCCCCATAATTACGCTTTCAGACTTTCCTAGGCTGTAGAAGTGGCAAAGCCAGGTTCAGTGAATTTAGACATGAACCATATCCTTTGGGAATATGCAATTGTGTATATGTCTCGTGGGAAGATGGCAAATCTTATGACTGCCTGATGCATTTAAATATTTGCTTCTTCTTTACTGACACACAAAACAGCTTCTCTGAAGGCAACAGCCATAACTAAACTGTGAGTACTGCCCAGACACAAGGGCATTTGCCTTTTTGGAGCCAGTCAGAGCTTGGACACTTGTACCAGAAAGCTATCAGGACTTCAGGAACAGCATCTGCTTGGATAGTGCCTGGTTTCATTCACCAAGCATTCTTGAAATGTACTTTATTTCTGAGTGTTTGTTGTTCACTTAAAATGCAGTTGTGTTGAGAGATTTTGGGACGCTGTTGCAAACACCTAAGCTACTGTTCAGAGGTCAAGAGCCTCCTGTCAGTTTTCTTTAGGACCCATGTAATTTCCTACTATAAGGGGACTTTTAATAAGCAAGAGAGAAGGAAGATGACTGTGTAGTGTCTAGGCTTTCCTCTGGGCTCTTTTAAAAAGGATTCAAGTCTTTGAACAAATTGGGTGAAATGGAAGTTCTCTGAAAAGCGTCCTTAGTTGGAGAGTATCAGGCTGTGAGAGACCAAAATACTGTGCTGTCCTACACATTGCTCAAATAGGAAAATATTGTCTATTGTTTGGGGCTTTTTTTTTTTTTTTTTTTTTACATATTAGTGTACCTAAACATCAGTTATAAGTGTATGCAACTGATTAGAGGAGAGTCCCAAGGCTGTGAAATTCATGCCACTTAAGAAGGAAAAATATTTATACACCTCCTTAACAACTACAAAATCCACTGAAAAGACTGAGGTAACTCTTTTAACTATAAAATTACAGCACTTAGTGTGGCATCTCCTCTTTTGACCTCCTTCTGTTAATAGTTGTCCTTCCCATTTAAATAGAGTCATATTAGGGTCATGATGGCAGCTTTCCAGTACCTAAAGGAGGCCTAAAAGAAAGCTGGAAAGGGACTTTTAACGAGGGTGTGGAGTGATAGGACAAGGGAGAGTGGCTTTAAACTGAAAGAGAGTAGGTTTAAATTAGATATAAGGAAGAAATTTTTCACTATGAGGTTGGTGAGACACTAGAATAGGGTTCTAGTGCCCAGAGAAGCTTTGGGTGCCCCATCCCCAGAACTGTTCAAGGCCAGGTTGGACAGGGCTTTGAGCCACCTGGTCTAGTGGCAGAAGTCCCTGCTCATGGCAGGGGGATTGGAACTAGATGGTCTTTAAGGTCCCTTCCAACCCAGACCATTTTATGAGTCTATGATATTTCTCATCTTCAAGACTATTTCCTTTCTGATTCAGAACTTGAAGCTCATGCCCTTTTTCTCAGTTTCATTACCTGACCATTTTCTTTTTGCTTATTTAATCTCAAATTTAAGAAAACATTGTGTCTGGTTATGAAATATTCTAGAAGTTGCCATATGGTGAAGAGTTGAGGCATGAAAACCCTGAATGAGTAGTTGTTTAACAGCAGATCAAATATGGCTGTTCCTTTCTTTGTTCCTTGTACAGCATACGGTTTAAAACACATTAGCAAACATTATGTTGTGATGTATTTTTGCCAAAAGACACCAGGAACTGGGTTATATTGATCTATGTGCTGAATAAACACAGATAATAGACTTGGAGGTTACCCTCTGACAAAACCCATCAACCAAGATTTCCAACAGAGAAGGGAATAAAGAAGCAGTGACGATGTGTTGATTATCATAGATCATATTTTTGTGTCACTGCGTTTCAGCTCTTCAGATTTGTGCTGTGGGCAGTCCATAGCAGAGCGCTATGCACTCCTCGCTTTCCCTGCACCTAAGCAGCTTCCCCATCTTGCACAGGGCTGGTCCCCCTGCTCCAGGTCAGACTGAGCTCTGCTGAGTGAACAGCAAGACTGCCTCTCTCCATTGTTTGTTTTGTTTTTCTTTAAGTGCAGAGGTGTTTAATAGTAGGCAGCAGGTGCAGTTCATTCTATTGACTCCAAGCACAGTGCACTGCTTCAGGTGAAGCAACTCAAAAGTCGCTGACTTTGGAAACCTGAAATAGTGGGGTTCTGATGGCTGGATATTAATCCCCCAAGCACAGCACACACTGCATATTGCTCACAGAATTAAAGGGCAACATCTCCGCTTTCATCATATCCTTCTTGAAATCAGGGAGAAAAGACCATCTGAGGAATAGCAGTTGTTGCTGCTATTAGAAAGTAATACCAATTGATGACATTAGAAAGTAATACCAATGCATATTTTCTGTATGTTTTTAGTACTCTCTAATTTCTCATATGGACCAATCATCAAAAATCACCTCAGTAAAGTTTCCTGAGAATGTTGCTTTCAGCCTTAGGATACTCATCTTTAGCATCCTGACCATAAATCCTCAGTAGGATAGTGTGGTTTAATCCAGGAATTCCTGCCAGTTGCTGCAGAATGGAGGTGGCCGTATTTAGACAAGGAAATCTTGACAATGACAGGGTGAGGGAGGGAATAAAACAAGAGCAGGAAAGACTAGAAGACAAGGTATGTTGGCTTGGATATAAGTGAGAGAAAGAAACCAAGGACAATGACAGATCTGAGGTAGGAGTAGCTGGGGAATATCATCAGCAGAAAACATGAACAAAAATAACAGAAAAAAATACATTCTGTCCCTTTTATGCCTACCTAATTGGAACTACCAATACTGAGTGTGTGGAGGAGAAGACTTGGAGAAATCTATAGTGGTCCAATGAGCCAAAGAGGACTAATGAATAATAAACAGCAACCAAAATCCTCTAATTACATAGCAGATTGTTTTTTTGAAGCAAAGGAAGCTTATTATAAACACGAAAGGACTGGAAACAACCCCCCTCAAAATTACCCATGAAGATGAGACAGCAATTTCATGACAGAAAAGGAAACTGAAGTAAATGTTCTTGAACCCAGACAGAGGAGGGGTATTTTAGATCTTGATTACTCAGTGGCTTGAATACAGTCTTTCCATTCCAGGAGCTTTATTAGAGAAGCAAAGGTCTCAGTCTTTTCATCTTGGAGACTGTGAGGAAAGACTGCACAGCATTGCTGTGCTCCCCTGCCTGTCCCCTGAGAATTGGGGTTATGTACCCTTTACAGTACCTTCCAAGAAGCCAGGAATTAACTTTTGATAACTTCAATTTGTACTTGTATGACGGCCATATTCATCTATGACAAAGATTTTCTATGGAATTCTATCAGAGAGGTCGTATTCCTTTTTTTTTCTCCTCCACCAAAACCTCCTCTGTACTTGATGGATCTTGAATTTACCCTTAAATGTTTTTCTTTCTGCATGAGGATATCGTTGTAACCCCAATGTAATTAAGAAAAGGAAATGATCATGTTATTTTCATTGTGGTTTAAAAAAAAAAAAAAAAAAGGATGTGTCTTTGAAATATAGGATGATGTAATTTAAACTCAAGTACAATTTTTCTGCTTTATGGTATGCAGTGCTCTGTAAAAGCAGTTTCCAGTTACTATGGAAACATATGTTTGTACACACACACTCACCTGCACACATGAAGAGGCTAAAAAGTGCCAGAGAAGGCCTAAACCTCTCTTGGAAATGATGTATGGATCTGTCTCTGTGGCTGAAAGGAGATCTGTATGACTCCTGGAGGGCAAGAACAACACTGTATATGAAAGATAATCCTGTCATAACAACAAAAGCTCATAAATTGGCTACACCTAAAGTCAGAAGCCTTCTTCTAACCTTAAAGCAGCTCTAACATTAATACATTACAGCTTCTAACATTCATACAGCAACAATATACACTAGGTTTAGAGCAGAAGCAGATCTGGATTTCCTGGTGTGATTGACTGCAGTAGCAAAGAGCTGGTCACCCTCTAGCAGCCTCCCTTTGACTATTTACATGCATGATCACCTTCAAAGGTATTTTTGCTTGGCCTTGCCTTTTGGTTCTCTCTATGCTGTCATAAGCCACAACCTCCAGCATTCCTGCTTGCTGTCGGTAGCTACCTGACCAACAGTTCTTACAATCCATGTAGCAGCCAATAGCTGACTTTCCACTTGAAACTAGGAGCTCAAGGAGCAGTGAAGCCGAGGCTTGTCTGCCTTGAAGATCAACAAACATGTCAGAGATCCAAAGGAACCAACTTCAAATGCACAAGGCAAAGCTCTAACTGGAGAAAGTTGGAAAGGAGCATGAGTTTGCTGAGACAGAAGAGCAGGAGAGGCAAAAGTGGGGAGTTTCTCCAGGCATAAACAAAATCACCCAAGTCCAAAATTCATCATATAGAAAACTGTTTTCCTTGCTAAAAAAGCTGAGAGCTCAGAAGATCTACAGGTCCTAGAGCTTCCCAGATTCTGAAGCACATGAAACCATGGAGGTAGAAATGCTTAGGAAGTTAGAGGTGTATAAACACTACCAAAGAAATCTTGCACAAGGCCAGATATGTTTGTGAGGCACTTACCAATATGAATGTTTTGGTATTAGTTTTTTTAGCCAGTGCTTTTGAATACATCAAAACAGTATTTTTTTTGTTGTTTTGTTTTACTGTGTATTCCGTGACAACAGGTGGAAGAGACTTCACTAAGTGGGAAAATTAGGTCTGAATGATGCTGTGGATTTTGTGCTGAGTAAGCTGGGCCTTTCTTTTGGTAGGTCGCTGTCCTGGTTTCAGCTGGGATAGAGTTAATTTTCTTCCTCATAGCTGGCAAAGTGCTGTGCTTTGAATTTAGTGTGACAATAATGATGACAACATACTGTTTTTTCGTTGTTGCTGAGGAGTGCTTACTCTAAATCAAGGACTTTTCAGTTTCCCATGTTCTGACAGTGAACAGCTGCATGAGAAGCTAGGAGGAAGTATGGTCAGGGAAGCTGATCAGAACTGGCCAGAGAAATGTTCCATATCATGGAGCATCATGCTTGGTATATAAATTGTGGGAGTTGGCAGGGAGGTGCTGATTGCCACTGTAAGGGACAGGCTGAAGATCAATCAGTATGTGGTGAGCAATCGTATTGGGGATCATTAGTGTTTCTTGGATTTTATTCCTCTCTTCCCCCCCGCCCCAGCCTTATTCATATTATTTATTTATTTATTACTTTATTTCAATTATTAAATTGTTCTTATCTTAACCAACATGTTCTGAACATTTGTAGCATTACTGTCTAATCAGCTGACCTGAATCAGTTTTGTTTAGCAAGAATACAAACCTTTATTTCTTTAGGCAGCACATGGAAGTTTGAAAATACATCTACCTGTTGTTCATCTTTGGTGTGAGCGAACTGTCTGCAACTTCCATTTGAGCAGTGTTTTGCCACCTTGCCTGGGCTGTTCTCTCTGAGCCTTTGCAAAAGTGGTGTGGCAGCGAAGGAGGCAGTTCTGGGTATGTTGTATATGATGACAGGTCATACAGCATGCTTCATGAGCCCAGCCCAATGATAGTGTGTTTTGGGATGCTAAGTTGCTACTTTGTCTGTTTAACACCATTATAAATTTGGTGTTTCTTTTTTTGTCCTGAGACTTTTGTCCAGAGACTAAAGCCTTCTAGTTCTCCCTGATGAGACATGGGTTTCACCATTACCCCACTGTGGTCAAATACTACCTTGCCAGTGGTATCAGCAGCAAAATCGAGCTGTTGTCATTGCTAATCAGAAACTGCCCTAATAAAGACTATTCTAATTCTCTATTTACTGCATATTTTCATATGTAAGGTTACAGCCTAGGCACTTTTTCCACCAGAAAACCCTTTTCTGTGCTAATAATGAAGCTTAATTTATAAAAGGCTAATTTCTAAATTAACACTTCTATTTATGAGTTTTTTCCAAAGTTATTGAATTGTAACTTATAGAGTACTTACTTGTTTTTGTGAAGTTTGGATGATGGCACAAACATTTATTGATGGCAACCTTGGTATAATTTATTATGAACCAAGTATCAGGAGGAAATTCTATGCTGCATGTGATTTTCACGAGGCGTGATTAATTAATAACAATTCATCAAAACCCACAGTCTGTTAGTTCCAAAATAAAATAAATATAATTAGAGAGCAGCTGTTAATAAACTTTTTAAAAGGAATTTAAGCTGTGTTTGAACCTTGTAGTAACTTGAGAGAAGCTGGGCTCAAATAATTTTAAGGTTTGGTACTGGAACAAAATATTGTTAGCTTTAATGTAACTATTGATTATTAAAGAATTTTTTCACACTTCAGAATGCTGGTTGATGTTCCAAACTTCAGTCAGCTCAGGGGCAAGATTAGATTGGTGTGCTAATAGTTGATGTTGCAGAATCAGTGGAGTTAGCATTGATTGGAGATGATGTGTTGTGACTCACAGTTCATCCTGTTTATCCACAAAGCTGTTACTGATACAAAAATTTAGATGGGATATAGTTTGTGATTCTTATCGTTCTTCCACTGATTTTTGTGGGTTACAACTTCTGGACTTCACAGGGCAAAGTTCATAGATTCAAATCTGAGATGGAAATTGCTCAGTGGCCATTGAGAACTGGTCACTAAAAATGTTGGGTCCTTCTAGGTCCTGGTTAATACACACACAAACCCTGCCCACCCCCATACTCCTCCTCTTCTTGTTCCTTTGTATCACAAGTGAGTCTTACATAGTGGTGAAAGGAACCCAAAATGGCAATCGTCAGTTCATGATTTCTAAAAATAAATAAATTGGTAGAGTATCTGTGTTGAGGGAACAATCAGGACAATGAATATTAAACAGAAAATTATGGATGCATGAAAGGATTATGGGTTCATAATTCAAAAGAAATCAGTGGATTGTATGCCAGTACTGCTTAGTCAGTCAGTGTTCAGAACCTAAGCACTAAATAATTCCATCACTGAGTCTGATATTTTGCAACTAACTGTGAATTAGGAAGATTTGAGCAGGAAAATTAGCACCAGAATCTGGCAGGTATTTAAAATTCCCCTTGAAAAATCATCTAGAAATGTTTTTCTTCAGAAGCTGCCCATTTCTGATACAAACCTGTGCCAAGTATTTGGATCCATAGCGTGGGTACAGTAGGGTTATTAGGCACTAAGGAGTCCTTTGTGGTAATTTAGCAATTCATTATCCTGCTGTAGACCCCTCTCAGGCAGCTGACTCTGTGTGTGTGCAATCTTAATCTGTTGTAATGCAAAATAGAATGGATTCACACCACTGATCACTGTGATAGACGATTATTTGCAAAAGCCATGTGAGGAAAACCTGGTGTGGGATTCCAGGATGCTTGAACATCTGGAACTTTATGTAGTGTGGACTACAAACAGCAGCAAACCAACTTTTCTTCGGAGTGATGGTGGTTATACTCACCTGTCTAATTTAGCCCTGTAACATTAGAGGTGTTAAGCCAATTACCATCCCTCACCCGTGGATACAGTAACCTTACAGCCAAAGCCATAGGGCTTTAAACTGTTTTGTATTTGATGCTTACATCTGTGTTTTTTCATACTCTATGAGCTGTTTGCCTTCATGGACTAATGTAGAGAAATACCTGAGCTTGCCTTGATACTCAAAGCAGCACCTCTGTGTTAATACAGTGCCCCACTGCTGGATGAATTAGCTGTGTTATTTGGCCCCTGGTGAGTGAGCCCATTTGTTTGAAATTACTGTTTGGAAATTCCTGAATAACTCACATCATGCATAGTCACTTCTGTTTAATAACTTTTGCTCTTCACGCCAGTTTGATTTAGTTCAGCCTGGCACCTAAATGTACCAGGTAAGATATTCGGCAGTACAATTTTCTACGATGGATTACTTTAGGAAAAGCTGTTGTATTTTATACTTGCACCCTATGTTATTCTATCTCAGCTTTCAAAAGCAGATCATCCTTACCATTTAAAAATTCAGAAGTTTTGAAAGGAAAAACCGTAAAATCAAATAATTGTAAAATAATCAATAATTCTGATATCTACATTGAGAATAGGAGTAGAAACAGGTCTGAGAGACTGCTATTCCTAACAGATGACTAATGAAAACATGGGTTTAGAAATAAACTGTATGGAGTCCAGCATTTGTGTAAGCTTAAAAATACGGAAGAAACAGCTGGTTCCTGGAGTGTGGTAGATACTTGTTGGAGTCACTGTAAATTATGGATCAAAATCCTGCCAACTGCAACCAATGGTGATGGTCCAATCAGTAAATAAAACATTTAGTATCAACCTACTGAAAAATTTACAACCACATTATTTCTTAAAAGGTTTGTCATGAAAAATGTCAATACCTCCTCCTCACAAATTGAAGCTGTGAAATTAAGCTCTGCCTCTATTTGCAGTTCTTAGCACCAGGTGTGAGTGTGGGCTATAGTATGGGCTACTATATCTGGCAGAGAGATTTTAATATGAAAATCATTGAAGATTGGTAAAGTATATAAATACCACTCTCTGTTGTCCCTCTTCTGGCATGCAGCCACAGATGTCTGATATTGATCACCACTGGAGATTGCACACTAGACTAAATGCACCTTTGTTTTGTTGTTTCTTACAATTATGGGTGAGGTGGAGTAAGGAGTGATTTGGAAGTACATTTCAGGTGGTGAGTAGGGAAAACTAAGAACAAGATGCAAAGGCAAAATAAGAAGCCAAAGGCAAAACAATGGCGCAAGTGCCACCACAGTGCACCGTAACTTTGGACAGGATTTGCAAAGTGGATTTTGCTGGCTGTCTGGTTTTCTCAAATAAAATTGGAAACTTTATCTGAAGTTCCAGATACATGACTCAAATTAAAGGACAGTAGCTAGAAACAGAGTTTACATTTTGTGTGGTTGTTCCCCAGGCAGCACTTCAATTGCTGTGATGCCCATAGAGGGTAAAAATCTGGAGCAAGGTGCCAGCTCTGCCCCTGACAGCAAGCAGAAGGCACAGCAGAGAGCATGTGATTGTATGAAGCCTTGTGCACAGAGACAAGGCGGTAAAAGATTTCCTTTGGACAAATTCAGTCAAATGTTTGTCAAAACAAGTAGGGAAATAAGATCTTGGGTTAGGAACTGCACTGGTACTGTTTCTAATTGCTTACCCTTGCCTCGGTACCTCTGAGCAAATTGATTAAATGGTTTTCTACCTGAGGGGAAATCTTTGTTTTCAAATGTAGCCTGAAATTCTCTTACTTTGAGTTTATTTTTGAAAATACAAGGATGCATTTACTAATGTGAAGTCATCAAAAGGGTGGCTTTCTCTTGGTCTGTGTTTCGGAAAACAGTTACTGTGTCTGAATTCCTAATTACTGTAGAATAGTACTGTGGGCAATGCATTACCACCTGTAGCAGAAACGTATCTCTCCTTTGCCAAGCAGAAAGACATTTGGCAGGTGGCTCTTTTTGCCATTGGCCTGAGAGATGACTCAGCCCATGCTCTAGGATAATGTGTTTACAGTGCACACAAGACCTCTTCAAACAGGCGCAGGGTGGTCTGAATGTCACCCAAGCAATTACACTTGCAGAGCTTTAAGAGCACTACATCCAACTCTGTCGTCAGGAGTCCACTCTTGATTTTGTCCTCTCATTTTTGGTGTCCATCTCTGCTCCTAGCTCACAGCCAGTTTCCACTTTCTGCTGCACCCTGTAAGTTCATTTGGCAAAACCTCTGCCTCAGTTTTAGTTGCCTTGAACACGAAGTGCTCATGTTTTTGCTACTGAGCCCAGCATAGTTCAGGGCTGGAAGTGTGCATTAGCAGCATTTTTTGTGTTAGGTTGATGATGGTCCCTGGAGTCAGTGCCTGATAGTGTCAAGTTAAAATACACCAAGCAATTATGTACTCTTGCACTATGTCCTGTCAACCTTTCTAGTTTATTACATATATGACAGAAATTATGCCAATATTTTTCCATAACAATATACGGAGAAAACATGCTAGAGTCTTTACCCTCATTTCACAGGCAAGAAAACCAAAGCACCTTGGTTTCTGAGCCTGAACATTGCAGGTCAGTGATTAAGCTGCAAATACAGCAGCGCAAGAAAGCAAAGAGAGGTCATCACAATATTTTTGCACAAAACTTCCCATGCATGTTGCTAAGACACCTTTACCATGGCAAAGTTTTAATAGCTGAAAATACCTTCTCTATATTTATGGCTTTTAAGAAGAATTGTGCTTCTCTGACACAAAAAGCCCCCAGGCAAATGCAAAACTTGAAAAGTGAGTAAGGAACATCACTTCAGTATCACCTCTGATGCTTTTTCTTAGAATAACTTTCTTTCAGTGAAAAATGTACCCAGCTGCTTTTGGGTTAAAGCTTGACTGGAGTATCTGCCAGCTCCCAGGCAGAGAGTGAACTCCCAGGTCCACTCTCACATCTGCGTCCAGCAGGTCACTACTATTAGGCTGGGAGAAATACCCAGGGAATGTTGCCTTCTGCTTTGCTTTCATGCACCAGCACTGAAAGACGATGTGAGAGGCCAGGGGGACAACTCACATAAAATGAGCAAATTTGCCTTATGGAGGCTGGGGAACCTGCTGATGGCAGGAGAATGGCACAGAGGCATTATGAACCAGTTTTACCAGGGAAGACCTCCATACAGCATTTTTGTCATTGATGTGCTTTTCAACTGAGTGGCCTTTCTGTAGAAGGAATAGGCTGTTACACCTAATAATTGATAATAAGTATCCTTAAATGTTAGCACTTAGAAAGATTCTCTTTGTAAAAAGGAAAATACATTTTTTTTAATTTTGGGTAATTTGGGCGTTGACAATTGCGTGCCAGTTGGTCTTTGGCTGGGAAAAACTGCTAAATGGAAGATTCAAATTTAAGCCTATAACTAAATGAGCCCAAATATAATGCAAATTGGGCACTTGAAACTACCAAAGACAGTTTAGATTGAACAGAAACAGGTAAGAAAGAAAATGAGCAGGTATTCAGAGGAGAAAAACCAAGCAAACCATAACATAGTTGTCGACCTCATACATGCACAAAACCAAGTCCATACAAAATCAGACAGACAGCACAGCACATGTGGGCTCTGGGCAAAGGCACAGGTGGTCTGAAAACCATACCAGGAGCCTGCTGGTAGAAATTATCATGTCCTGCTTCTAGGAAAAGTCAGCTGGAAATGATTTAACAATTGCCCTCAGTTTGCCTGAGGTTAGCCACAGAGTGGATGGCCTCAGCATTTGGAACTTAGAGGGCTACGAAAGACAAATTATGAGATGCTTTCCATAAAAACCAATGCAGTCAAGCTTTTATGCAGTGCCCTTGTTTTTTGGGTCAGCCAAAGAAGCCAGCATGCCTCAGAGATTGGCTTGGCAATCCATCATTCCTGCGAGGAATTGAAAAAGGAAATGCTGTGCAAGGCAGCATAGTCACGTTAGATCTGTCACTGTCAAAGCCCAGATGGCTGTAAGATACTGTGCTGTAAAATGGCTCCAGAAAGCTAATACGTACCTCTCTCCTAGTAGGCCAGAAATTGTTTTCCTCTTGCCCAGTAACGCTTCTTGAGAGAACTAGTCACTGCACAGCACTGAAGGTCTCTTGGGAAGCCCTAACAAGTTTCCAGTACTGTTGGCTCAAACCCTTAGAAGTTTAAAGTACTTTTGTGTTCAGATGATATTTTTCAGTTTAGGCTATCCTGAAGGGTGAAGGCTGGATAACCATACAGGTCAACATCTTTCAGCTACCAAACATTTCTTGATTTAAGTGAACTAATGCTACTGGTAGGATAGAAGATTAATTTATTTTCTCCTTTTTTTAAATATTACTTTAGCATCTAGAAATACAAAAAAGTGCTCGTCATGTTGTACTTGATGCATTTATCAGTATAGTAAGAGACTCTCTGTCCCATGTTATATTCTTATCAAAAACAAAAGTTATATTCTCATCATAAACAAAGGGCAGAAGTGGAAAAGAAAGTTGAATACGTTGAAGTGGCTCCCCAAGGTCATGCAGCAGACTGCTGCCAAAGCTGATGTCTCCTGATTACCAGCCTTGGTGCTGTGCCTGGAGATCCAATGTGTGACACTGACACTTCTGAGAGGGATAGCGAAGCAGCACTAGTCAAAAGCCTAAGGGGGTTTGATAACCAGCCATAACATCTATCTGCCCTGCAGTTAGCCAGTTGCACATTTATCCCTTTGAAGACAAATGGGGATGAAAGTGAGCAGCCTATAAAGCAAGGTAGCCACTGACTTCTGAGGCGTGATATAGGAGTGCACGGTCCGGAGCTCAACACCCCAAGTATTTGGGGTGGTTTCTGCTGCTATGCATGCAGAAGGTTTGACTGGGATGGGACAGAAAGCTGGAACCAGTAGATAAACAGCACTAGAGATAAATTTGTAATGAGCAGTTGTAGCTGTACTATGATTAGTTTTTTCCCGCAGTATTTGTTATTCCGTTGAGCTGTGCTGCAGGGGCTCGGCTCTGGAGGTGTGTGGCAATGAACTAATATTAAGTCTGTCAAAGTGAGAAATCTGAACTGTAAGAGAGCTGAAGCTATTTTTATATGGTTCAGGGGTGTGTTGGGGAAAAAAAAGATGGAGTAAAATCTACTTCATAAACTTCATTTTAGGCTCAATACAAACAGAATGATTTAGAAAGCATCCAAAAATGTGGTTTGTCAGATTAATACAAATTAATAAAGGCTAGCAGACAATTACAGCAGGAGTGTCAATAACATTTCTGGCTAAGTGCTAAGTGAAAACAGATTTCTCTCAGTAGCCCCACTAGAAGAAATAATCCGTTTCTAATTAAAAAGTGCTGGAATAGAAGTGTGGGATGTTATGCCAAATATCCGTAGCTGAGGCATCATTAGACTTAAAGCTTAACTGGGTAATATTAAAGAAACTTTCTAGCTCTAAACACTATGAGTTACAGAACTGGAGAATGAAATGTGCCTTTGGAGAAGTGTACATGCAGGCTATGATCTATACCAAACTATAAATAAGGTTGTGTGCTCAGCTTCATCATTAAGTTTCCCTAACTTGAGTCCTCAAGTGTTTAAACTTCACAATGAATTAAGGAGGTAGAAAGGGAAAGACGATATTTTGGCATCCAAATCTTATAAACAGAGTGTCATGAACAGAAATCAAACCTGCAAATTATCCAGGTCCAAACCATCAGGACTGATGGCCCCTTCACATCATCTTTGGTAACCAAGGGTCCCAGGACATAATCTTGGCCAGTAGTCATTACACAAACTTAGCTGGCAATCAGAGAAACTAAGGCCCTTAAGCAGTATTAGGGAAGTTGAATATATTAGTGTTTCTGGCCTGAAACATTCATATTTATAATATTTAACTCTTGTTTAATCACTGCTTTCATGGCTGAGTACCTCCCCAGGATTGCTTGTGAAGTACGCCAGACTTTTGCAATCTAATGCAACTATCAGATGAATTAGTCTCAAGTGATATGATAGTGTATCCCAGTTTAGTAGAATGTTTAACATTTGAATCTGAAGTATTTCCCAGTATATGAAACATATTTTAGACAGTGTTATCTCTTGCTGCTGCTCTTAGCATAGTACTCTAACTGAGATTAATTTTGTCATTGTTCACAGGCTTGATTCAGTTCACTCTGGGGCAAACTGGTGCAGCTCCATTTACTTTGGCTGATTTTGGTCCTTAATCAAACTGACTATATTTTATAAGGGTCAGGCTGACACTTGCCTTTGAGTAGGATGTTAGGATGTATGCATTCCCTAGGTCTCTCTGCTCAGGGCAGAAACAGGCTCAGTGACACAGTAAAACTGCTTCTGCAGTGAAGTATTATTCAGAGACAGTAAAAGGGTCAAACGCTGCCCCTAAGGAGCTGTTCAGCACGAAAAAAGGCTGAAATTATCAGGCCTACAGTAAGAAAAGTCTGTTTATTGGAACAAGAGCTGCGACACCGAGGGCTTTCCAAACTTTTCTGTGTGTCTTTGTGGCCAAATTAAGCAGGGAGTCAGTGTTTTCACGTTTCCTCCCTATTACTGTCCTGCAGCTGAAGTTGGTGCAGAGCTGTGTGAGGGACAAGTGATCACAAATCTCTGTGAAGTGTTTGAAGGTGTGTTCCTGGCCATCTCTCCCCCAAGAGTGGGTGATCCCATAGGGGAAGCAGGACAGAGCTGTGTCTGCAGACATCACCTTCACTGTCCCAACACATGTTGCTGTACCTATTTAGCCAAAAGTATGCTTCAGCATCAAACACCAGGTTGCAACCACAGCAGTGGAGGTGTAGGTGGGTGCAGCTCTGCTTCTGCTGCCCCTGTTGGAGGCCAGATGGTAACACACAGCAGAAGGCTGGGACAGCAGTGACAGTGTGTGGGCACGATATGAGAGCGCAGGCATTAGTGTCACTGCAGGCAATTATGAGCCCCAATATCACCCTGACATTACACATAGTCAGGAGTCCCAGCAGGGCCATCTACATGCTGTAAGAACAGCGGAACAGTCCACAGCCTTGCATGCTCACAGCAGCAGCTGTCTTAGCAGCATGGTATTACATGTCAAACATCTTCATTCAGACAGCATAAAACTAGTGTTGGGCACTTCAGTCTGTGACAAACCTTACATTGTTTCTCACAGCAAGGTTCAGCAGGGCTCTTCTGGACATGGCCAGCATCCAAAGTCCTCTCTCTTGCCATGTCTCCCACCCACCTGCTCACCAAAGGAAGCTGGTTGTTTCTGGCAGTAGTTGTCATATGAAAACAGACTAAACAGCTGGCTGGGAGACAGAAGGACAATAACCACTTGCTGGGAATCTCCTGAATTATCAGGTCCTGTCCCTGCTCTTAACAGGCAAGCCTGACACATCATCCTTTTCACACACCAGCTAAACACCACTTTAAGACAATGTGGCTTTTTACCAGCTCTACTTGCCTTGGAACACTGTTCCATAACACACAGCTACTGAGGCTAGAAATCATCTAATCCCCAGTTAAATGTATTCCTGGTCACTTTACACCCATATGCTTCTTTACGATATTTTTAAACCCATTAGTTCGGTTTGATTTTTTTTCTCTCAGGTACAATTCAAAAAGCATAAGATGAGACTAAGGCTGGATCTCTTCCATTCTAACTTGTCCTAATTGTTTTGTGATGTGACTGAACAACTAGCACGGATGCAAAAATACAATGTGAGTTGGTATGCAAAGAATTCAATTAATGAACCTATCACCTTACTAGTTGCTTTTACAGAGTGTAAAATGTATATTAAAAAAGGTTTTTGTTGTCCCTGGATTGTCCCATTGGGCATTAAATTATCACTGCTGGTCATTTTCAGTTTCTCCCTGGAAGACCAGCTGGATACCTCTGAGCACGTGCATTATGATCTCTTAACTGAAACACTTCATGAAGTCTTACTATTTTTCTACTGTCTGTTATTTGTTGGAATTAACTACATGCTTAAAACTATATATTTTGATAATATATGTTGGTATTTGGTACCCTTTCCTTTCCTCCTCCTCCAGCCTCCTGGGTGCTTCAGTGGCCTTTGATATTTCAGCATTTAACAGGTTTGTCACAGTTTTAAAACTTTCAAGAACTGCATTTGTAAAATAAAATAAAATTAAAGTAAATAGAAAAAAACCACTCCAAAAAATAAAAAGCAGTACTCTTTTTGAAGAGTAAAGGCAGTCAAACATACAATTCAGCTTATTTCATATATTTCATTTACAATGGGTCACTGCTCCATACCTTGCATTTAATTCTCTTGTAGTTTTTCCTTCTTTCATAGTCAACAGGGCAGGAAAAAATTAAGTATTTTTCATCTTTAGGAGTTTCAGTAGAAGAGGGGTAGTTGTAATTGAATTAATCTCAGGTGACATTAAGATAGGCATGTCTTGTTTACTTGCTTTGCTGTGGTAACAAAAGCTGTTAAAGGGTGTGGTTCTTTTCTTGCTCCCTTGGCTACAGGGGGATGAAGTCAGTGGAAGAAGTTGTGGGATAAATAAATGGAGCTGGCATGGTCTAGGGATGGGGGCAGGTGCAGGCATGGCCCTTACTGAAAATGCTCTAGTGGGACTTCAACCACTGATTCCGTGGAATAGGAATGGATCTGCTCCTGTAGCTCAGCAGAGACAAAGCTACTGGCTCAGAGCAAGGGCCACCATACTGCAGGTATTCAGCAGATGCTTGCTCAAATGGTTCGAGCCCAATTAAGTGACTGCAGTTCCTCTATTACAAGGACTTTGCAGCCCAGTGCAACTGGACATTTGTACAGGACATCTAACCCTCCACCAGCACCTGCTGTGTACTACTTGAGACCTAAGAAAATAAGTGCCCAAGGAATACATTGAGTGCCCCCAGTGATGTGAGTGGAGTAAGAGAAATGTAAGTACAGGCAGAGTGAAGTCCTGTAGACCTAATCTTCCAATATGCTTTTCAAACATGCTGCAGGGACCTGCTGAGATGTGTTTAATACGACCTGGGAAAAATGTTGTTTAATGATATGACTAAAACAAAACAAAAAAGCAACAGTGGAGGAGTATGTAGTTTCATATCAGGCAACACAGTTTCCTTGTAAATATAACACTGTGCTTTATGGCTTGCTGTTTGCCTTTCAAAGCAGTTAAAGCCTCCTACCCTTGTTTTCTGCTAACTAAAAGTAGTAAAAACATTCTAAACTGGAGATATCTTTCCTTATAATCCTGAATAATGGACAAAGAGAAATGGAGCTGGTGATTTACTGACAGCTGCAGTCTCCTTGTGCTTTTTATTTCCTTGCATGTCTGCATCAAGGTGGCAAAGTAAAATCCTGTTTTGGTAGAGGTCGAGATCTATGCATGCAAGAATACATCGTGAACAGGGCTGTGAATATTTTTAAAAAATGATACTCAGAAGTTACAACTCCTGTGGCCATGTTTACTGCCCTAAATTATTTCTGGGTTCTTCTGACAGATGGAAAACACTTTGATTTAGACCCTGGCTTTGCCTTCACTGTCTCTGAATAAAAAAAACCCCAGCCCTGTAGGCAGGGGAATAGTGGTGTGGGTTGTCTCAGTCTGGCAGGGCCTCCTCCCCACCGCTGTGGGCTGGAGAAGGAAGAGTCATTGCTGGGTGCGCTACACTGAGCCCACTCACATGGTACTGCAGCAGCAGGAGAAAACATAGAGGATTTAGGAAATGACCATGCAGCCTGTGTGTTGCATGGCCATGGCTCTGAGGCAGCCCCTGCCCGGCAGCTGTAAGCAGTGTGTGAAGTGGCTCTGGCCAGGCTGCACAGGGGCTGTGCAAAACTGGCAACCTGACACCTCTCAGCAACAGTGATGACACTTATTACAGTCAGAAATGAAAGTCCGGTGTTCTGTAGTTCCCTTGGATTTCAGGTATTTATTCTTTCTTACCTTTTCCAGCTTCTCTGCACTTGGTGAAGGCTCGTGGCTCTGTCATTAGCCAAGGGTGCACTGCTTTGGTTCACAAGCAGGGAGCAAGGGTAAGCCAGCTGCCATAGGCATGGGGATCTCTCATGCTGAAAGAACAAGAAGGCACATTTGGCATCATGGAGCCCTCTCCAGTTCAGGGAACTCACTTTGGGTTTTGCTCTGCATCCTGCAGTTGCCCACAGAGTGAACTGGAAATGTCAGCCCAACACTTGCTCATCCAGCTGTACCCTTGGTAGACCAGCTCTGAGAGTCAGTGGAAAAGTTTGGCCCAAGCACTTGTAGAAGATACTTTGCTTTAATTATTAGCATTATTTCTCTTAGATGTTTAGCTTTGAGCAAGATTTTAATGTACATCTAACATTTCGAAAGTGAAGCCCCAAATCCCAGTGTTGCATTTCCATCATTTCTGATCTGTTTTAACCTTCAGTCTTGTGATGCCTCCTAGGTGCTTTTTCACGCCAGTCATTTGACTGTGAAAGTGAGAAAAATCAGTGCCAATTTCCATTTAATATTGCTAACTGAATTTAGCTGATGACTAAGAGGCACTTTCTTAAAAAAGATCCTGAATACTACACTGATAGCTGAACATTTAAGAAAATATACTTCTTTGTTGTTAAATCTCATTTGGGAGGGAAGCACAAATTTCTGCAATACAAAATATCAGCACCCATTTCAAACTTGAGTGTACTACTCACAGAGGGAATAGAACTAGTCTGTTTCATGACTACTGCATAGGTGTGCACAGGTCAGTGTGGTGGATTTTGTTTGGTAATATGGATGTATTTTGTAAGTAAACTTAAATTTGTGGACTTCCTAAAAAAAAAAAAAAAAAAAAAAAAAAAAAAAAAAAAAAAAAAAAAAAAAAAAAAAAAAAAAAAAAAAAAAAACAAAAAAAAACAAAAAAAAAAAAACAACACCACCAAACTAGATTCTCCGTGGAGAAGCTCTTGGACAATGAAGAACCAGGAAGAGCTTTGCTGAGGGTGTAGAAAGTCTTGCTGGCTATTGCTTGTTGAACTTGCTGAGTGGTTTCTTGCTGAGGTAGTTACAGCCCAGGAAGATCTTGTTCCACTTCTTCCGAAGCAGAGGCAAAGGTGAGATGGAGCTTTCTGTTGAGTAGGAGCAGAACAGTTACACTACTTTGTAAAAAATTCGTCATGGTCTTGTCATTGTTCTAGTAAAGCCACTACTGAAAGGAGATTCAACAGCCTATGATAGCCTGGGAATGCAAACACCAAGGAAACTCCTGAGCTTGTCTTATGGATTTTAGATCCCCTGTGGCATTTTACAAAGATTGTGTTGTAAAGCTCAGAGGTCCCAGTAACCATGCTTCAAAATGTATCAGAAACGGTCTTTTTAATTATCTGTGAAAGCCACCACAATTTAACTCTCTGCTTTCCCTTGTCAAAACTGTCAGACAGCAGCTCTTCTGTGTCATATGTTCTATTATGCAGCATAAGCTCAAAGGCTGAGAATCCTTTACCTGCTGAGAGTGATGGGTAAACTTTGACTATTTACACTGAGCTACTCCTGCAAGGTGGGAGAAATGTGAGTTTAATTTGTGCTGAGGTCCTTGCAGGATGAAATCCTGATAATGTGGCCCATGCTCTGATAATGTCAGCTATATTGACTTTATCTCCAACAGATAGTTGTTTACTGAATGAATCACAGATGTCACTGTGGATCTTTGTTATAAGAGAATGAGAAGAAATTGGTGTGAACGCTTTCCAGGCCAGTTATTGGTAGGCAGAGTCAATGATTTTTTAGCATCTTCACCACCTAGAGACACTCGTATCACTTGCAGAGAGACAAAAGGAATGGAAAACTATGTTACTCTTGTGTTACAACTGTGTCTCTTGGGTACAGCTCTAAGAAATGAAGTGTGGCACAAAAAAATCGCCATTAAACTCTACTTGCTTTCAGCACCCCCCACCACAGTAACACAATCCCCTTTAAGAAAGCAGTTCTTGTTGCCACAGGGGCAAAATACAGCCTGTGCCTGCAGCTGTGATGGTGGGGATGTTCATCTCAGGCTGAACCAATCCACCTGGCTCCTAAGTATCCCCCCACTTCCCCAGTAATGCCCTCTGGGGCCCTGGAGCTAGGGGTGCCACTGCTTTGCTTCTGGGTCCCCCCTCTATCCTGCCCCACAAGCCTGAGCGGGGCGAAGGCTCAGAGACATCCCCATGGTGGTTGGGAGGGTTGTGTTTTTCAAACTGTGGCAAAGCCAGGGTTGCATGGAGAGTATGAGGCCTGAAAGGCCTGGTGGGACACAGTTGGGGTGCCTTCCTGAAAGGCACTAGGCTCAGACAAGGGCAAGCGCAGGAGAAACTAGAACCCTTTTGTAAACCCATCACCTTACTCATTATATCACAGAAAAATAAGATGTTAGAGGGAGCAGGAAACAGTATACTCAAGCTCTCCTCCTTGCTATGTGAGTACAGTCTAGCACTGACTTTTAAATAAAGGCTTTCACAGCAAAATGAACAGTTTCAGAAAAAATAAATCATCTTTTTTGTTTCACTTCTGCTCTGATGCCTTTGGAGACATATATGTTTGAAATGTGTTTCTTCACAAACCTGGCTCCCCTCACATGTTTTTGACTCTCACAAATGAATGTTTCATTTCAGTTGTAAAGGAAAGAGAGACACAAAAATAACTAGAGGGCAAGAAAATGGGAAAGCCTTGGAGGGCACACTCTGTCCCTGCCAGCACTGTGCTGGCCACAAAGCTTTCCTTCTGCCTGCACATAGCCTTGGGAATTAAATGCCTGTTGAACTTTCTGTAAAAGACAGTGCACTTGGAAATGTAGAAGTATTTCAATCTCTATAATATCCTGGCTTAGGTACTCCTACCATGGGTGTGGGGCTTGCAGTGGTGTGTTGTGCAGAATTGACTCTAAGTGTTCATTGATTCAGAGGTTCAGTGTTGTGGTCACTGTCAACAGCCACAGGATCATAGGAAAGATACAACCAGTTGCATCTGCTTAATAACTCTTGCCTTGAACACTAAACAATTGGTTAAAAAAACCCACAAACCTTAAACACATCACCCAAACCAAGTTACAACTAGAAACTGAGGCTTACAGACAAAACTTTGCTGAAGGGACTTCCAGTGTGGTATTTGACAAAATGCATGAGTTCAGTTGGCAGAACTACTATTTCAAGTACAGTAATTGATTATATTGAGAACAATGCCAGTGTTTATCTTAGTGAGGACTTTAGAGGATCAGTCAAATACTCTTTGGCTTTAGCACAGATATGCCTTGTCAATCTCGCCCTCAGGTAGCGGATACTTCAATCATTGTCCCACTGTGATAAATGATATGAAAAAAAACCCTAGGCATTATGCCAACAGATTTTTTTTTTTCTGTGTAAAATGAATCAAAAAAAATTAGCTCTATGTCTGCTTAAAAACCCTTGTCGTTTTTCCTGTGAAAGTAAAAATGAAAAAGTTTTCCATCTGCAAGTGACATGCATCCAATGTATCTGAACTGCGCAGAAGTTCCAAACAGAAAGTAAGGAACAGCATTCCTCCCAGAGTACATTTAGCATTTTTAAATTACTTTTTTGATCACATGCAGCATAAAGCTCTACATTTCAAAGGAATGCATATCATTTCATGAGGCATCTGTGCAGATCTGAAATAAGAACCAGTATTAATTGAAACTGACTTTCTTCAGTAGCAGGGGGGTGTGTCCCTGTCCCTTGTCACACTTTTTGGCACCAGAGCAAAGCATGAGATGACTTCCTCTCTGTTACAGCTTCTGTAAATGTATCCTGTTTTCAGCTGTTAATAAAGAAGCTGAGAACATCTCGCCCAGAACACAAACAGCCCCAAACCTTCTGGACATATACATCGAGGGTGATCTTTTATGAGATGTTTCCCCTCAGGAGTCTATAGAACCATGACATGAAAGGCTGCTGCAGCTGCCGCTTTGGTTGCCATAGGTTATGCCCCTCTTCTGGCTTCACTGGTTTCAGTCCCCCTGAGCTCCCTTGAAAGCGTCGACTGAAACTACAAAGCTTTGCCACATCCGAGGCAGCCAACAAAAAGGTTGTGCTGGAGAGAAGAGTGATGTAGAGGGAGTTTTCTCACCGTCTGCTCCCTCCTCCCCAGATGACTGCTGGCCCTGGCACCCCTGGATCTCAGCAGCTGAATGGACATTTCCAGCTAGCATCTGCCAAGTCTACACGGGCACCTGCACTGGCTGGTGTTCACTGGCCTTTGAGGGGAGCAAAAGAGCTATGGTTTTACTTCAGCCTTAAGGAAAAAAGTATGAGTAAGAAGAAATGGAGGGGAACTGTAATAAATTAAGATGGTATTTCACAGTAGCCTGCTATCAAGCAAAGATCCTGACCCTGTTTGTGATAGCATTTATGCTTTTAGACTCCTGATTTTTGAAGAAATCACCACAGTAGCTGAACAGATTGATCTTTGTATTGCTATGGAATTACAGAACAGTAAGCAGTCAGAATTACTGGAATAAATGTATGCTGACAGCTATTAGCCCAGAGAATTATTATGCATGCAAATCTGAAGAGCCCAATGTATTGACTCCAGAAGCATAACCCCTGTGCATTAGTCTCTTTAAGCAGTGATGGCATGATCAAACATTATGGATACGCTATTAAACTGGGTATCTGACCAACAAATTATACTCTGGAAGTGCTTGATATTAGCCACAGCATAAATCAGCTGTGTATGTTAAACCATTCCCACACTGCTTACAAGCAGAACACAGGGAATTCCTTGGGTTGTTTTGCTAGCGCACCCTTTTCAAAAGCCTCAGAGCAAGTATTATTCTTCTGAGGTTTCCTTTCAAAACAGTATTGCTGGCCACTCAACATCTGGGCTTTTAATGAGGTACAACAGCAGTCACACTTCTTCTGTGGCAGCACCATTTGCACCTTCAGTCACTGGTGGCAGTGTGAGAAGCCAAACCTGCCTTTCAGGATGCCTCTTTGGATGATATTTCTGCAGAGCACAAGGCAGTGGGCACCTGTAGCAAGCAGCAGCCTCCCTAGGAGGTACCATCCTGACAGTTTGCACTCAGAGGTGTGTATTGACTGAATATCTTGCTGGCAGTCCTGAGATGATAATCAGGTATTTAGTATTCAGAATCCTGGTGGTCTAGTGGTTAGGATGCGGCGCTGTCACCGCCGAGGCCGGGGTTCGATTCCCAGTCAGGGCCACTCCCCGGGCAGATGGAGCTCGTTAGCCCTGTAAGGCAATCCATCTACGTCCTGAGGACCTCGCTGCCACCGTCCAAGCGTGCTTGGCCCCGGCAGATGAACCTCAGGATTAAAGGATGGGCTCAGTTCCGCGCACACTGTGTCTCACCTAAAAAATCCAATGCGCAGGCTGGAAGGTGTAAAGACCTTCCCCGGTTCTTTGTTCGCAAAGACTGGCCATTATTATTATATATTCAGAATCCTATACAGGTTTTGAATTGCTATCAGGCAAGCAAATGGGGACTCAGCCTTTCAAGAACAGAATCTATGTGTCCCAAAATGAGTTTCTTTGTGACATTTTCCTATCAAATTTGCTATTCCTTGATGTTACAGTTCCCAAAGGCTTGAGTCCTGGCACCTCTCGTGGCAGAATGGAGTGATATACACACTTTGCACTTCCAGAACAACAAACACAGCAGAGCAGTTGTTAGATCTGTGGATTGATCTTTTCCTCGTCAGCAGGAAAGCATGAGCTTTCAGCTTTAAGACATATTTCCACATTTTCCAGTCCACAAAAAAGAAGATTAAAAAATGCAAGAGAGTATGGATTGAGTGAAGAGTCAATACAGGGTAAAGTCGGATTTTGATAAACTTATTTGTATTATTTCGGGGGGCTTTTCTGGTTTCTACGTGGAACTAGGCATGCTTTGGCTGTGCAAAACACTTGCCAACACTAAATTTCTGAGCTATTTGTGGAAGGATATACATCTAGATATTCTTAAGGAGAGAGTGGCTTTCCCAGATTTGTAAGACTTTGGCACTTCTGATGTTAGGGGCTCTTTAGTCAAAGTGAATGGGAATGTTACAGTAACAGCTAAGCCAGCCTCACGCTCAGAATTTTTTATCATTTCACCCTCTTCCAGATATTTCAATTCCCGAGCAGGGGGACGGGAGGTGTTTTGGGACATTTGGCAATGCAGCGTGGCAGACAGGGTAAGCACGGGGCCGTGTGCGTGGGAGGCAGCAGTCAGGGAGGACCAGGAGGCTGCTGCGTGTACCGTCCTTGCACAGCAAGAGCAGCTCCATCCCTGGGAAGGCTGTGAGCAGCTGCAGCCTGCCTTGAAGGGTTTAGCAGGGAAGAAAATAGTGAGAGATGAAGTGCAGCGAGGCAGAGGCTGAGTATGGATTTTCATATGTGAGACTCGACACACTTGCTTTGTTTCTGGGCACCTGAGCGGTGCTTGTCCGCCACTGCAGCCCTGTGGCAGGATCAGTGAGGCTGCAGATGAGGCACAACAGCTGCTTATCCAACCCATGTCACCTGAACTGGGGTGCACACCCGTCCCACTCCTCCTGCATCTCTTCAGCAAACCAGACTAGCACAAAGGGATGCTCCTACAGAGCACTGTGTGAAACTAGCTTTTTTTTTTCAAATCCAATTATTAAACTGTATTATAAACCTCTGACAAGCCATGTTGTTGTTAGCAAAAGTCTTCAGGTGCTTTCAACACCAATTCATTTACCAGCATGCAGCTGCTAAGTGGGCATACAACCTGTTGTTGGACCTCAGCAGGAATATCTAAATAATAAAAATACCTAAAATAGGTACTGAGTGGGCAGCAGCACAGTTTGCAGCCACTGGGATGCACAGTCTGACTGGGAGAGGCTCAGCAGGCTCACACTGCTGCCTGCAGGCACAGCTCTCTGGGGACATAATTACATCAGCGTTGTGAGGGAGAGGGGATAACAATCCTACTGTGGCAGCAGAGGTAATAAGAGCAGTCGTCTTCCTCAGCAGGGATGAAAGATAAGTAAAAACTGCCAGACACAAGCACAAGAAATTCCCTTCTGTGCTAGTTGCTGCACCACTCCAAGGAGGACTCTTGACCACTGCTGGCTCTAATCACGCCTGCAACTTTCTTCTTACCAAGAAACTCTTGCTTAGTTCTTCTTGCCATCAGATTTGCTACAGTCTCTCTTTTCAGTTCCTAAGGCTTTTATCCCAAGATTTTACTTCTTCAGGGCCCAGCACACATCCCTCCTTTCCCTCTTGGTGTTTCCAAGAATAGAATGAATAAGCCCATCTACAGTTTCCCTCTGATTTGAACGGCTTTTCCCAGGTCAGGAACCATTTCTGAGCCCTTGGCCTTCAGCAAAGTTTTTCTACTATATATCTATAATATTGTCTATATAATGTCTAGTTAGAGATAATTCCCTGCTTCAGATTTATAAACTACATTTAAATAGCTCGCTGAATGAGGACCTTATTTTCTCCAACCTTTTTTTCTTCTCCCTTTCTTCTCCATTCTATAGTCACTGATTTCTGTTCAGTATGAGATACATCCTTAGCATTACATTAGACACTTTTTGTTTTTCTACCCTTGGAGCAGTATATTGGGCATTTCTTCAATGTTTTCTCTGTCTGTGTCTGCGCCACCTCACTTACCTTTACTGTGTGATCGATAGACTGATTTTTAAACCAACGTTGCCCTCTAGTGAACAAATCCATACATGCAAACACCTCTATTATGGAAAAGAGGTGGGCTGCGAAAGCTTTGAGCCTTTATTTTCATGGAGTAGAGCTACGGCATTGAAGTTTTGGGGAGGAATTCAGCTGAGGAAAGGGACTGTGCAGAGGCCCAAAGTTTTATATGAGCACCTAGATAAAGTAGAGAATCAAGGTTTAAAAGACCATCCTTGTCAGGGCAGTGGGGACATAACGGGGTGTCACTCCAGCTGCGCGGTTGGAATTGCCTTCAGATAGGAGAGAAATGGAGTCCTCCAGTATAAGCTGGTCTCCCTGTGTGTGTCCACATATGCCCAGCCTCCAGGCATGAGAGAGCTGTGCACTCCCTTATGCACTGTTTCCAACTGCTGTAGGGCCACATTTGCCCTTCTCGAGGTGCTGAGGGCTGTTTCTTCGCAGGAAGCCCCAGTGGCATGTGAGGCCTTGTGAGATGGAAAGGTTTGCTGTCCTTGGGAAAATGAGTCCTTCTTGTGACCTGTTTCCAGTCAAACCACTGGGAAGTCACTGTTTATGCAGAATGTCTTCTCACGAACTACCAGTGCAGCCAGTGCAAACCACCTTGTTCTTGCTTTGCAGAATGAGCAAGCCTTAACTGGTGGGTGATGGTTTCACTCATGTATGTGACTCCAGTGGTCTGTTAGGACCTTGCACAGCAGACAGGATTGGAAGAATGACCAAATCCTGAGCTTTGTGGGAAGGGTGAGCAGTTCAGATCATATTTAAAAATTGTCCATCTGGGTACAAGAAAATACAGGAGGGTAGTGCTGTCATGCTATTTCATGCAGCTGTGAACTTAGACTGGGATGTTACAATTCAGTACAGAACTCTTTCCATAAATATCGAATTCTGAAAGATGAAGACAAGGAGAAAAGCCAAGGCCAGTGGGAAGGAAGCAATAAACCCCATAATTGTCTATATACACATGCAGAGTGTATGGGAACTGAGCTCAAAGTGACATTACAGGAAGGAAATTATGACTTAGCTGGTAATGCAGAACTCTAATAAGATAAATCAGAGACCTGAAATGCTAATATTGATGGATCCAATCTGTGCAGAAAGGACAAAGAGAAAAAAAAAATGAGAAAACTTTGTATTGTACATCAAAATTTTGTGTGCAAGCTGCGCAGCATAACTGGATAATGAAAGAATCTGTAATGGTTATTTTTTATGAGTCAAGATGAAAAAGAGACGATATAAAAAGAAACATACAGGTAGTTCCAGATATAGATCACTGACTTGGAATTAAGAGTCTGATAAACTGTGTCTGAAAAAGATATCAGAGCTGATGGTGTTGCAGAAAGATGAGTATGATGGAGTCATTGTTCCTATAACGGTATCTGTTATCCATACAAAGAAGATTATCAGTGCACTATGGAAAAGATTCCCATTTTCAAAAAGTCACTGAGAAGTAAACTCTCATTGAATCCAACCTTGCCCACTAAGGAAAACATTCTTGAAGTAGTAATTCAGGAACCACTAATGTTCATTGTATTGGTCCCAAGAGAGAGACACAGTAGTCTTCATGATCTGTGAAGGTGATTTGTAGCTATAATGAGCACTAATGTGATTCCTTCTTAAGGTTCCTATACCCATGGAATAGTCTAGAGCTATATTAATTTCTTCTTTAAACTCAGTGGCTCCAAGAGCCACTGAGAATTAAAGAATAGTTTCACTGAATCCTATGGTTTGCACAGGAACATCCCTCCTGTAAGACTGTGCACTACTCCAGGTTTAGCACCTTGCACAAGCTGAGCATAAATGTAGAACAAGAGCTATGATATAGGGAAAGGTTTGGTTTTCCTTGCATTGCAAAAAATCTAATACAAAAAAATACCCAGCAAAGCTGGAAGTCCATGCTGCCTTCTCAGTTATGCATTAATCCATTAGGCTTTTACTGGCATCAGTGACTCATTCTGAAGCCTTGACAGCCTTTTGAAGAGGAGCAGCCCTTATCTTCTTTCATCCCAACACACTTTTCACATTAGCATTGTTGCACAGTCCTTGTGATGATTGAGATGCCCTCAAAAGCATGGCATGAAGATGTCCCAGATATTGGTTAAATGCTCTGTGGGTTGGGAAACAGGTGATGAAGGCATCACTGAAATGCCATCAACTGATGGTCATAGGATCACCACTAGATGTGTGTGTGGGGCATCCAGTGGGTCTTTGAAGCAGGATCTTACTGACAAAAATCTGAGACTAAGTTTGGGCACTTCCAAGATTTTTTGTGAGCTCTTGGGGCTCTAAAGGTCTGGATTTAGCTAGCACTGGCTTTTCAATAGGAAGCAAAGGTTTCTGGCATAAGCATTTTTATACTGCAAGGAGTAAAAAATCAGTTTTTAATTTGGCAAATAGAGTATTTATATTGCCTTACTATCATTATCACAGAATCACAGAATATGCTCAGTTGGAAGAGACCCACAAGGATCATTGAGTCCAACCCTTAGCTCTGCACAGGACCACCCCCAAGAGTCACACCATGTGCCTGTGAGTATTATCCAAACACTTCTTGAAATCTGTCAGGCTTGGTGCTGTGACCACTTCTCTGGGGAGTCTGTTCCAGTGCCCAACCACCCTCTAGGTGAAGAATCTTTCTCTAATATCCAACCTAAACCTCCCTTGACACAACTTCAGGCCACTCCCTCGGGTTCTGTCACTGGATTGTGATAATTTTTGTTCCTACGTTAGTGGTTTTAAAGAGTAAGAAAATAATTCATGAAATAGGAAGAGAACCTTAGGAAAGAGAATACAGTAGTAATTGGGCTGTTTGAATAATGATGGAATTATTAATTGAATACAGTATTGATTAACTGTAGAAATTATTTCCAACTCATAAATACTCTTTAATACTTGGCTATATTTTATGTAAGAATGAGGGAATCCGCTCAAGAAAAACTGAGAAAAGAATGCTAAAAAAGAAGGGAAACAAGAAAATAAGCATAGAGACCAAGATCTCATTATCATAAATCAGGCTTAACTGATTAAGATGGCTTTATAGATACTTTGCATCAGCTGAACAGCACAAAGTAGCTAAAAGCTCATGTAGATCTAGCCCTCCTTCTGGAAAAGAATGATGTCTGAAGACTGGGGATTAAAACTTATAAATGAAAAATTAGATGTTATGAGGGAAACTGCAAAAATGCCAAAATAAAAGTAATCTGAGATAATCAAAGGCAAAAAGAAAACAAACAAAAAGTTGAAATTTAAACAGAAGGAAGAAGAAATCATTTAGGCTAGTGCACAGTAGTACCCAAATATCTGTCAACAGGACAAGTTATTCAGCCAACATTCTGTGAAATCACCAATTTAAATCTTGAGGTATTAAAACAATGAAGAATGCTTTCATTTGAATAGTTACAGCCTCAAATTAATCACCTCCAGCTACATTTCTGCCTCATTTATGTATATTGTCAAAACTATTTGCTACGTGAAACTACTTTTGGAAAAGAAATGGAAAAGCAGCTCTTCAACTGCAACTTGAGGTGTTTCAGGGCAGCAGATTTTGTTTGTGAGATTTTTCTTTGTTGCCTACTAACACCTGAGGTGTTGGTGGGCTTGCTAGAGAAAAGAAATGAGGTTGTACCAGGAACCCTACCTGATCTCTTGCAGCCAAACCATCTTGTCAGTTTGGGCTTATTTGTCATTGACCCATATAATAATGCCTGGTGTAAAACTGAGTAACATATTTCAGCAGCTCGAGAAAAGCATAAATGAACTTATGGATATTTTGAGCTATGATAAATTGGTTTCATTCACTTAATAATTTCTAGCCAATTCCCCCTATTGAACCATGTAGCTTAATACAGAAAACCCTATTCTATTTAAGATTTTTTATCAGAAATTCAGATAGGCGTTTTCTTCCTTTATTTTTCTGACATCATCATGTTGTTCCTTTTATCCAGTAAAAGGGGAGATTCTTTTATTTTTGTGGTAGAGCAGATCCCAAAATGTCTGACCTAGCCCGCAAAACCTCCACTACAGTAAGCACTGTAAATATGTATGCCAAAGAATAATGCTATTCACAACAACTTTACAGTTTAAATAGTGAAGAGAGACAACAAGTGAAAAATGGCATCACTAAGAGCTGAGATGAAGAGGCCAGAACTATCAAGCGAGACAGACAGCTAGAAATGAAACACAAGCTCCCTGATTCCTAAGCCGGTGTCTCTCCCCTAGATCACACCACTGCTTTGTGGAGATTACTTTGGAGCTTTACACTGAATCCTAATGACCCAAAATATAAAGCCATTTTTATTTAATGTTTTCTCAGCTTAAAATAAGATCTATAAGTTCCTGCACAAGCACAAAATATCTGCTCTAGGAAACAGTATTTTAGCCAGGGTGAACACAACACCATTTCTAGTTTGTACATGTCACACAGTAAGATTTTGTTACTGCATCTTTTAGGGATTTTTACAACTTGTATATAGTATTTTCCTGTCATGCCAATAAATAAAAATAACCCGCCCCAGTAAGGTTCAGCTCCAATCACTCCAGCATAATAACCCTATAAACTTTTATTACAAGACAAAACATGATGCAGCTTCTATCTACCTTCTGCAGAATATTTCCAAAGACAAGACAAGAAAAAAGTAATAATTATAAAAAACATCTTTTTATGTGGTTGTGCAGGAACATAGAGAAATATCAGTGTGAATTTATGGTGGAGTAAAGGATATAACCTTAGCTCTGCATCAACTCTATCACAGGTTGTGTCTGAAAGGCAGATGGCCACTTTCAGTGTTTCTGTTTTTAAGTATAAATTACTGAGGCAGAGACTACAGTTACATGAAAATTACATTCACCTGCACTGTAAACTAATGACTTTCAGAAAGTTAAACTGAACTCAGACAGTCTTTGAGCTTCAAATACAAAAAAATCACAAGGCTTGGAGGATGTGCTTGATCTCTTTGGATTTGTATAAGAAATTATTGAAAATAGTTTCAGATAATAAATAATGATTAGGAACAAAAGGAAAATAAAAAGATCTGCGTTATTGTACTGTGTAATATGTAGGCCAGGGCATTACATCACAGCTGTCATACTTGCAAGACTGTGAATAGAACCAAGATGAATAAATCACAATAAATCACAGGCTCAGGCTTCTTTCTAGCTTAGATTTTTGGGGTTTGTTTTGGGGGGTTTTGTTTGGTTTGGGGTTTTTGTTTGGTTGTTTTTTTATTTGTAATTTTTACATTTTTAAACTTTTGTTTGTTTGTTTGACAATGGAATTATGTAAAGATCATCTGTCAAACAAAGTATATCGGGGATTAATATAGAGACTGTAAAAATACTGGCTCCTCAAGCAACACATGCATAGGAAGAGAATAAACTACACAATGCCTTATTAAACCTTATTACATGTGTCTGTTTCTGTATTGTGAATGCACTGTATTTCAAACCTAAATAGAATACACTTAGTACTGAAGTCAGGTTTAAACTGAAACGGAAAAGCCATGTTTTCTCTGAGTCACACCCTGCAAGTCACATTTTGTAAGCAGGTTTTAATGTAGGTTCATAGAAAAATCCAATAATTGGTTCTTCGTATAATCACAAAGGCCTAATCCTATGCTCATTAAAGTAATTGATAAAACTCTCACTGACGTCAGCAATGTGGGATTGAGCCCTAATACAGCGTATTGGCTTTTAGACATATGTGTCACGTGCGAAAGTTAATAAAGGAAAGGCACAGAGAAATATGGAGAAGCTACTCAGAAGAGCATCTTTTCAAAGAGGGAATACTGTGTCCTTATCTCACAGACACACACAGGCAGCGAAATGGCTGATCCAACCCAATATTCCTCCTGCTCCAGGATAATGGCGATGCTCCTAGTCAGTGATGGGAGATGTAGTGAGGGAAAGGAATTCTTCTAGACATGCTCCAGTCCAACAAGGAAAAAAACACACATTTTTAAAATGGTGAAAAAGAAAATGAGAATGCGTAATAACCCACCACTCAACAGAGACGTTCTTGCAGAATCACACAAATTAATTACAGTATTGAATAAGCAATCTCTGACTGCATTTCTTGAAAAAGCAATTCTACTGAATTGCTGAATAAGGGGTTAGTAATTTAGGATGAACTGACATGCTGAGCATAATAACTGTAGATTACACAAAGTAATACTTTTGTGCTCAGAATACTTCTCCTAGGTAAGTAACTGCAGACCAGATGCTTTATCTAGTGTAAACAGATGAAATAGCCTGATCTCTTTATTTTCTCCAGCTGAATTCAATCCAGCTTCCACAGTAGGCTGAATTCTGGGCTCAGGTAAAGAACAAGAGGTTAAATTAATTTGTATTGATATTTTGTTTAGATTGAAAAGTGGGACAACTAGAGCAGTCTACCCTCAAAACTCTGACTTCCTCTTTCAATATTAATCATGTTGGTTGTAATAATGCCTAAAACTAACAAAAAGTCAAGTTCCATTGTGTTGACACTTTACAAAAATGATCTTTGTTCCACTTTTCCTCCCTTGTCTTGTATTCTCTACAATTTGTAAAAACTAGTGTAGTAACTGTCTTTTATTTCCTCCTACTCTGTGAATAGGAAACTAGTCTCATCACCAGTCATGAAATGTCTCCTTTTTTTCACTTTCATTCATAAAACCCATAAAATCCCACAATCAAATGCTCTTGCAGGATTACACCCACACAAACCCAGATGAGGAATTTAGGCTCCGACTGACCCAGAATTAAACATGCAAGCGGGTTCACATCTAGGGATTTAAATCCAAACTCCTTTCCAGATAAATTCAAAGAGGATCAGATCTGAGGTTCTGGTTTTTTGCACCATTTCTAATCCTAACAATTTTAACTTAATCCAAACCTCAGCTGCAGAACTGTACAATTTTAATCAGGACACTACTGACAAATTTGGAAGTGAAAATAGGAGCCGGAGAGTGACATTTGCAGCTACTGCCATTCATTAGTAGCACATTTCATATCAAGTAGGCATTAAAAGAACCTCATTTTTCCCTCAGTCTGCTTCTGCACTGTTGTGACTACTAATTTCAGCAGTTATCTTTAACTCATGCCTGTGTAAGTGGAAAAATGTTCCATCTTCAAAATGTGAACCAACATGGCCTTATGCAGGCAGTATTAATTTTCATTTGCTCTCTGTTCTTTGAAAGAAAGGTATTTTTTATTTCTTCCCAAGTTTTAAGTAATTATTTGCCTAAGTCATCCTCAATGAGGACTGGGTTTTTAGTTATTGTGTACATTTTCTGGTTTATAATTACCATCATAAGGCATCCTGTTTTTGTAGAAGATGTTCTAACAGGAGAAGAATTTGGATTACCATCAGAATTTTTAGGCATTGCCTTGATTCAGTTTGAAATTGAGCACATTTTCAAGTTTACTAAACAAAGCTTCTTTCATCGACAAACAGGTCAGATGTGACTCTGCAGGACTCTGCAGCCAGCCATGGCACACGAGCAATTAGAAGGGCCACACCAGTTCCGGACACCATCTGACTCAGGTAAGTGGATTTACAGCTGTGATGCCTGGGTCTGCCTGCTGTGAGAGGGCAGGATACAAACCTTCACAGCTTATGGACAGAGAGGTAGAAAAGGTCAAATCATTTGCCATATCAGCATCAACACACACATTTAACAACAGTATCGGATCACAGCAAGAGATACATTTAAAGACAGTAATTTAAATCCAGGCACAAACCAGTAACTTTTCAGTTCAACATGAGTTTATACAGTTTTGTTCTGCTATAAAAAGGAAGAAAGCAGTTCTCTGGCTTTTCTGGCTTTGTTCCTATATAAAACTTTCAGGCTCGCCTGATAGCAATGTAATTGGGAAGTTTTTCCATGTCAGGCAGAAAACTCACATTTTGTCATGTTAAGATGCCAACTGATTTCCTTAATGGGAATTGAGGCTTTATGTGTTCAGAACGCTGCTGTTACCAGCCTGAAGGCCTGGTGCCCTTGCAGTGCTGATTACTGTGCTCTAGGCATCTCCTGGCAACAGTGAGTTGCCCTCACAGCCAAGGGCTGACTTCGGCATCAAAAGGGGCTGCTTGGTCTTTCCAAAGCCCCTGTTTAAATGTGAGATCCTTTGTTGACCAATGGTAATCCCAGAAAATTATTTGCCCATAACCTTTAGGAGAAAGTTGTCTTACATACAAGAGAGATGAGACAACCCACTCATAGAATCACAAAATCATAGAATCATTAAGGTTGGGAAAGACCTCTGAGACCATTGATTACAACCATTAACCTAACACTGCCAGGTCCACCACAAAACCATGTCCCTAAGCACCACATTTACACATTTTTTTAACACTTCCAGGGATTGTGATTCCACCACTTCCTTGGGCAGCCTGTCCCAATGCTTGCCCACCTTTTGGGGGAAGAAACTTCTCCTAATATCCAACCTAAACTTCCTCTGGTTCAACCTGAGGCTATGTCCTCTCATCCTGTCACTTGTTAACTGGGGAGAAGAGACTGACCCCACCTGGCTACAACCTCCTTTCAGGTAGGAAGTTATAAAGTCTTCCCTGAGTCTCTTCTATTTCTCAGCTACAGGCTGGGAACAGAGTGGCTGGAGAGCAGCCAGGCAGAAAGGGACCTGGGAGTTTGAATCAACAGGAAGCTGGACATGAGCCAGCAGTGTGCTCAGATGGCCAAGAAGCCCAATGGCTTCTTGGCCTAGATCAGGAGCAGTGTGGCCAGCAGGATGAGGGAAGTGATTCCTCCCCTGTACTCTGCGTTGGTGAGGCCACACCTGGAGTGCTGTGTCCAGCTCTGGGTCCCTCAGCGCTGGAAGGACATTGAGGTGCTGGAGCGGGTCCAGAGAAGAGTAACCAGCTTGGTGAAGGGACTGGAACACAAGTCCTATGAGGAGAGGCTGAGGGAGCTGGGGTAGTTTAACCTGGAGGAGACTCAGGAGTGACCTCATCACTCTCTACAACTACCTGAAAGGAGATTGGAGCCAGGTGGGGTTTGGTCTCTTTTCCCAAGCAGCTATCAGTAAGACAAGAGGGCATGGTCTCAAGCTCTGCCAGGGGAGGTTTAGGTTGGATGTTAGGAAGGAATTCTTTACAGAGAGGGTAATCAGGCATTGGAAAGGGCTGCCCAAGGGAAGTAGTGGATTCTCCGTCCCTGGAGGTGAGAGTAGAGACTGGACAAGGCACTGAGTGTCATGGTCTAGTAACGACAGTGGATCAAGGGTTGGACTTGATGATCTCAGAGGTCCTTTCCAACGCATCTGATTCTACGATTCTAAGTGCAATTCGCCGCTGCGGGTGTGTTTGTTTTACCGCCCCAGCCGCGCTCACAGCATCCCCCCCGGCCGAGGTTTCCCCCGCCATCTCCCGGACGGCCGCTGGAGGGCGCGCCGGCCCCGCGGCCGCTCCCGCCGCCGGGCATCTGTCTCCGCCGTGCTCCGGGGCTCATCCCTCGGCTCCGGGGGCTCATCCCTGCGCCCCGAGCAGATCCGGCGGCGACGAACGCCCCCGTAGGAGGGTCGGGGGCAGCGCGGGCGCTTCCCGTGGGAGGGGGAAGGAGGCGCGTCTCCCGCCGTCGGCACGGCGATCCCGCGGGCGGGGGCGGCTCCCGGGGCTCCTCATCCCTGCCCCTGCCGGCTGCGCCGCGGGGAGCGCTCGTCCCCTGCCGCAGTGCCCCTGCAGCCCGCCGGAGCCATCTTCTCCGAGGCGCTCCATTCGGCGCTCCCGGGGGTGGGGGACGCCTTCGCTCTCAGCCCGGAACGGGAGGCGGTGGGAGGTGCCACTGGAGCCGTGAGCTCCCCCGCGCAGGCCGCCGGCTGGCCGCGGTGTCACCTCCCGGCCAGGCTCAGTGCTGGGGCGCGGCGGTGCCGGAGGTGCTCGTCTCTCAGACGCGGCGTCCTTCCCGCGGGCCGGGCTGTGCTTTGCTTGCAGGCTTCGCCAGCTTGGGAATGTCGGGGTGTAGTGACAAGGCTGGAGCGACGCTGCTCTGTCTCCCCGTCCTCAGCTCTAGCGCGTACAGCCCTGTGAGAAAGCGTCCCCCCCTCCAGCTGAGTGGAGAACAAAGGTTGACAAAAAAAAACTAGGGCATCCTTTCAGGAAAATAAGAGTTTGACCAGCACAGTATCGACTATAGATGCATGATGGGATAATGTGTACGGGCTCAGATGCTTTTGAAAATGCTATGACTCGAGTTTGACTTGTTTAGCTTGTACAAACCCATCATACACTGGCCCTGAACAGAAGAGCCAGGAGTAGTTCTAAATGCGTGTAACACATCTCATCCATCCATTCGTCCATCCTCCAGAAGACCTCTGCTCACAGAAGAGCTTCAGCACCACCAGCTGTAGCTTGGGTTTTTTCCTAGGGTGGTTATTCTTAACAATACCATTTGGCTTAGGCAGCTGGACATCAGGCCCAAGCAGACACCTTTGCTGTGGTTTATGCTGTGGGTAGTGACAAGCCCAAATGGATATCATAGAGTATAGCAGGAACCTCTCAAATAATTAAGGTCAGATATTTTTCAACAGCATATATTTGCCCAGGACTTTGATGCCTGTTCCTCTGCAGCTTGGAACTGCAGTTTAAATCTTTCTCACCTTTTCCCATAGGAGCAAAGGTGGTGTTTAACTACAGGAAAGTGGTGATTGGGTAATGGTTTGGATACCATTTCAGAAAAATATGAGCACAAATGAGTTAGAGACAGCAAAACCAGGTATTCTGCCTAATGCCCTCAGCTACCATTAAGAAACATGAAAATCTAATTGTACTGAATGGAAATGTACATCTTCATCACTGATTATGACACGGAAGAAAATTACTATATGATTGGCATCATAATGGCCAATGTTGAAATGTGATGACACGCCAATATGATGTACATCTCCATTAGGAATGATAAATCAAAGGTTATTCATTTGTGCTTGATTTATGCCTGGGAAATGCTACCAAGGGAAATCTTGATTTAAATCTCTCAAGTCATAAAAAAAATAAAGCTGGGAGTGCCCTCTTCTGGCAACGAATGTAACTGTAGACCCTGCATTACTTTTTCCTGTTGCTTTCTATTTCCGTATACAATTTAAATTTTTGATCTTTCATTATCCCTTTTACCGCCACGGTGGTCTGTGATGTTTTCAGTAATATACTTCATAGTCCTTTCTTGTATTTTATCCTCTGTTTCAGAAGTAGACTGGATAACATTTAATCCTGTGAAATCTCCCTTCTCACAACCAGAGGCCTTAATCTTGCTGGTAATCTTATTCCAGGAATACGGCAGAAAACTGCACAGAGTCCGTGCAGTTTATTACTGAGCATGGAGGAAAGGATTCATATTCTTTCTGAGTTAGATGAGTTACACAACCTCACAGATACATTGAAAAGGATCTAGACCACATGAGAAAGGAATTATTGATGGGACTGAACTGAAATTATTTGCTGAATTGTTGGTTTATCATAGGCATCTACTCTGTAGTGGCCAGTACTTAATAGCTGGAGAGACAAGAGTGGAACAGGAGATGAGAGGGAGAAAATGCCTTGACTTCTTGGTTGCTACTATTCTCTGCGCTCCCAAGCCCTCTATCACCTCATTTTCCTGTGCACAGCATACCATGCTGTCTATCAGTCACAGCTGTATTGGAGCATCAGCCCTGACCTCTATTACAAACAAGTAAAGCCTTTCAGCTGCTTATGCCACCCCACCTCCAATTCTTAAATCTTCAAGCTTTTAAGATGTGTCTTTACCCACTCTTCATGCAGCTAAAATTCTTGCCTAAGTGCACCTTACTTAACAGCTGAGTTGCTGCAACATTCTCTTCCCTAGCCTTGACACAGGCAGGCTTGCCTTTGCCCTAATCATGCTGCATGCTGCTGCTGTTGCTTCAAAGATCATTTTCCTAGCCTCTCTTTGAACATGTCACTCCTGTCTTGGCATCCCTACGCTACCTCCCCCCTCCCCTATCTCACATCAACATAAGCTGCCTATCTTCATTTCTAAGGCCCCCTGGGACCGTACCTATCATCTCTCATTGTCAGGAGGTAGGAACAGGAAACAGAGCAGCTCCAATAACTGCCCTGCCTGAGCAGACTTCCAGCTCTGCCATGCTTGGCCCTTATATTCCTCTTTAGAGGAGGATGTGGGTGAATGTGATTGGTCAGGAGCAAAGAAGGGGGGTTGCTGTTAAAGACAGTCAGGAATGAAGGCAGCTCCAATGTTTAAATGCTGTTAAAACCTTAAAATGGATCATCACCTTTTGTTTAGAGTTACCACACCCCTGCCCCCCTCTATTCATCTCCAAACCAGCCTGTTCTCGATTTCTCCTCTGTAGTATCAGTCATACTTGCAGGGTGCCCTGTATAAACACCCTCAGATTTATGTTAGTAGCTCTCTGGAATCTCCTTAAAGCTCTCCTTTGCCATGACGTCTACAAAAGCTTTGACAACCCTTAAACTGCTCGTGAGGTAATACTGCTGTCAACTGCACTGAGCATTCTCATTTCCTTTATTCTCCCTCTGTCTGTTTGTATCCATCTGTGGTCTCTTGTCCTCTGTTTAGTTTGTAACCACTCCGGGACAGGGCCATAATTTTGTTTGGTGTTTACACAGTGCTTCAGACAATATTTGTTGTTGGGGTTCCTGTGTGGTCTAATAGTACAGACAATAAATAAAAACAGTAACAGCCTGCAGCAGGTGCTCTCTTCTTGCATAGAACTCATTGATTTCAGGCTGAGGGCTGAGAAAATTGCATGAATGTGGCTTGGGTCTTGTGGGTAACTGAGCAAAGGGCAGAAACAGAAGAGCAGTGCTGTGTGTTCCATTCTAAATGTTGGCCAAAATGCCTTTAATCAAATTCATCCCTCCTCCTTTTTTTCTCTCTCTCCTTTTTTTTTTTTTTTTTTTTTTCTGTGTCAAGCAGTGTAGAGCAGATCCAGGGGCAACCTATTAGCTTTATGTCATTTTCTTCAGGGGAAGAAGGCAAAAGTTTATGTGCTTTTGTTTCTTTCTAAAAAATACAACTGGAGGGCTATAAACAGAAGGAGGATGAAAAACCCCAGACATTTGAAGATCCTTAGACCTCACCTTTTGCCCTTGGTAGTTGGTATAAAGCTTTAAAACCCTAATCTTCAGCTATTTTCCTAGACAATAGTAAACTGAGTCTTTGCCTGAGTTTCCTAATCTTTAAATTGAGCATCTCTTGCATTGACTAACACAGAAGCTGTAACCCTTTTTTTTAAGTCCTTTGAAGATTGACATGGAGATGTCATGAATTGTTATTGTTCCATGGTAACTTGAGTTCAGATTTCTTTAAAAAATTGGTTTAAATACTACTTGATTCTACTGCCTGCTTTTACCAACCTCCAGAAATGCCAAGAGCTTGCTACAGAACACAGGGGATATGGCTGTATTGCAAAACATCGAAAGGGATTCTCTGTGGCTCTGAGCTGCAAAGTTATCCATAGGAAGCTCTCTTTAGGCTGATATAACTGATATAAGTGAGCAGTCTTTGGGATCAGGTCTGAATACATATAGTGCAAAAGTGAGTTAAAGTACCTTTGCAATACCAACACAACACAGAAACACAGCCTGTGTGGTTTATAGTACCAGACAAGAGTAGACAAAAAAGAATTACTAGATGTAATGAAGTGGAGTCCAGCATTACAAATTCTGTATCAAAGTATTGGATAAATAGGACGAGTATCAAGTATAAAGGAACTGTATGAAACCCACAGAGAGCTCAAATTTTAGTCTGAGCTATGCTTAGGGTGGTAGTGGAGCCCATTGTTTAGTGCCTTCTAATCTGAAAGTTCCCAAAACATTTTCAGAATAGCGATTACAAAAATAAAGATATCCTATTGTAGACAAAAGTGGTCCCAAAAGAAGATCACAGGAAACAATTGTCAGAGAGTATAAGAGAAGCCAGGATGTGTAGTGGGATATGTAGCATGATACAGTAGACAGGTGTAACACAGGATGCTGTATTGTAAAGTCATGCTTATCCTCAGTGGGAATGCTGTGCTCACTGGTACCAATCCCTGCAGATACAGCAGTCCAAGTAAGAGGTCATACTGAGAAACAGAACCCAAATTATAAAAGACCTTAAAGCAATGCAGCCTCTGTCACCTACTCTGAACTAAGGCTTAGGAGGATCATTAGGTTTGTGTTGATTGCCAGAATATCACCAAAAGTTACATGCCTGAAAGAACACAAATGCATAAGAAATCAGAAAATACAGGAAAAAATGTCTATCTGTGAGATCTTGAGTGTAACATTTTGATATAGACTTGGGTTGAGAAACATTCAGCTTCCTGGAAGTCACTCTTTTAAATTCTTTTTCTAGTCCCATGCCCAACTTTCCTCAGCTGCCTCTGGTGTCTGTAAGCTGGCTCCTTTTTTTGTCCTGATAATTGTCACTGATGGAGGGACTTAGGCAAGACTTGACAATTAAACAGTAATATGGCATATTATTTTGATGTCATGGGGACCATCCCACGGTGGCATTCAGTTTGGGAAGCATGAAATTATTTTTGTTACGGCCTGAATGATTTTTTGGAAGATATTTTTTGTTTTGGTTTGGGGATTTTTTCAACATCTAGTCAAACTGTTCTGGAAGTAGAAGGAAACACAATAGGTGAAAAGCAGGGCAGTTAATGAGACTGAACAGGCATAAGAACACAGTAGTTAGATGGTACACTATGGGCCAAAGTGAAAGCATTTATTTATTGTCTCAATCAAATGGCAACATAAGGTTCTTCTTTTTCCTGTTACATTATTAGTCTTATACCATGGGAAACATTTTCTTTCCCTGTGGAAGTCCTCCAAGTCAATCGACTATGGTAAGGAAACCCAACCTATAATACTCTGTAATAAATAAAACATCAGGAATAAAGATATACAGCAACACATTATGACAAATATTACCAAAAAGCATGCACAGATCTGTTCAATAATGTCTCTTTGGAAAATTTCTCTCCTGATGTATCTAAGCACTTAAGAATTTAATATCTGAGCACCTCACAATCACTAATGGATTTTAGTCTCCCTTCACTCCAAAGGCAGAAAAGTATATTGCCCTTTTACAATTTTAGAAGTGAATAGTCACAGACTTGCCTAAGGTCATATGCAATTCTTCTGGTGGAAGTGGGCCTTGTGTCAGGTTTTCTGTGTCATGGCCCAGTATTTTGAGCTGTCTTTTCACCCATTAACAGATCTGCATCATAACATTTAGGAAAGGTTGTGTGATGCATAATGCTCCTTGGCCTTTTTTACCATCTCAGGTTTTTCTAGTCTTGACTAATCATCAGGAAGAGTTTGCTACTAGTGTAGCGTTAAAAAAAAGCTGCTTTCCAGTGTGGTATACATTTGCCCTGACCTTAGAAGTTGCACACAGCCCTATAACAATTTGTATATTTGCAGCCCCCCCCACAACCCTCCCAGAGGAAATTGTCTGGGCAGGGTTCAGGACTGAGGTTTGAATGTGTTTAAAAAGCACTTCGCTACATATGGCTTGGTTGGGAAAATTCTACACAGGCAAAGTGATGAAAAAACAATCAAATGAAAAAAGTTCCCTCTGGCCAAGATCTGAAAGAGTGGATGGCGCTCAGTCGATTCTACACCCATGTTTAAGTTCTTTAACCCTTACCTACGGGAGCACTTAAGCACTTCAGCCTTAAATGCACGAGCAATCACATTGCCTTGGGGTGGGGGGTTGGGGAGAATATTCATCTTCTTTGCTGGGTCAAGACCTTGACCTGGAGTCCATGAATGTTTGATTCTTTTGAAAACCAGGCCATTTCTTTAGTGCTTTGCATGGATTTGGGAATCTAATTTTAGGCATTTGTATTTTTAAAATCCAGGCCTATATGCGCTCCCCACAGGAGACACACCGTCCCTGATATTTGGGCAAAAAAATGCTCTCACTGGGGATAATATCTTTAAACCAATGGCCAGCAAAGAAAGAAACAAACCCAAGCAACCATCCTGGCAGCACCCTCCCCCCACAATCCTTTCCTATCCCCAAGGTTAGTTTGGGACCCTGGGTACGTTTTGAATGGCTGTTGATACAAAGTCGTGCTCTTTTCATTTTCATGTCACTTATTTAAAGAGGAGTCTTGAAGCCCTTGTTTACTGCAGCAGTGCTTAGGAAGGAAAAGAATAGAGAGTGTATTTTCAAATGCCCTTAGCAGCTTTCTTTTTATTTTGCTCTCCAAGCCCCTGCTATTCAAGTTCCCTTCTCCTCAGAGCACTAACAGCTAGATTGTTCTATGCACCCAGCTCCCATTAGCAAAAGAAGGGAGTCGTGCACATCATTCCCATGAGCCACTTTAACAGCACAGTCTTACATGACAAAATGTGCCTCAAAGACAGAGAATGCTAGATAAATATTAACCACAGAGTGTTCTCATTTATACCTCTATTTAAAATAGCATTTGGATTTCTAAAATGTAAACTTAAATTATTTGGTATCTCTCATCATTGTCTTCCCATTTTAAGAAATTAGATATGCCAGAGCATAACAAATTTGCGTAAGAACCATGGAGTTTGCTGGTTTATGCTGGAGAAAAAAAAAAAGGAGGGGCTGACATTTGGATTTACTGTCATACCTGTCATATACAAACCCTAATTTCTCATCAGTGAGTTTGTGTCCTTTGTTTGCATTAATTGCATTGAAAATTATGTCAGTTATTCAAACCCTGAGTAGTCACAACTCATTTAATATCAATTGCTCCGTGCAGATAATATGAGATCTGACGGTGATTAAATTCATATACGGACTTCCTTACATGGTGGAGATTCCCTTGTAATCCTTCAGCCTCCCAAAAACAGTTCAGTTTAATATGAATTCAAGTATGCCTGTCACTAACTCTCATTTGGGAAGCATACCCATTTCACTGGTTGCATCAAAATCAAGCTCAAAAGTATAATCAGAAATGTATATACTCCCATTGCATAGATTCCAACATGCCACATCGCATAAAAGAAACAGAAATACTCCTTTGTTGGGTGGTGTGGGAAGAGAGAAAAACATGTTTTTCCCTAATGTCAGACAATTAGTTTCTGATTTATATCTTAAAGCACACCAGTTGGTAAACCTTACAATTTCATCTTAGATAGCATAGCTGTGGATGGCTTTACAGAAAACTCATAAAAATTTAAACCCATTTTCTAAGTTTGGTAGGCTTTTTCTTCTCTGTTATCAGTGACAGGGAGTTCTGCTGTCTAGATGTGGATTTGGCATTTTAAAAAGCCAAACATTCTTTTGGATGAGTTTTGGGTGTTTTTTTTTTTTATAAAGGTGGACCTTTCATTCTTCATGGATAACAGCAATGATTGACAGTCATGTGGATGTTATTATGTAGCCACCTGCTACAGTGACTTGAAAAACAAGCAAATACTCCCAACTTCCTAATAAGAAGCAGAAATTGTGTATCTTCAATACTTCAATCTGCTTTCAAAATGACCATGCAACCCTGCTCGAGTGCATGGATATAACTTTAAAACATAGCGACCTTAAAGGTGGAGTGCACCCCTGATAACTGAAATTCTCCAAGCTGCGGTTACTATTTACTCACAATTTCGGACAAAGCAAAAACATAAAAGCTTCTGGTCTCAGAATTGTTGCATATTACCACCATTCATCAAAACATTGTCTTTGTGGTCAATGCCTTTTCTTTACCACTTTATATTTTCATATTCTTTTATCACCAGCTTGGAGATCCCAAGAATCTGCACAATAACAAACCAATGACTTTATGCAGCAAAGGACTGCAGTATGGACAAGAGGAAGATTTTAAGTACCCTCCTTCCAGAAGGCTTATTTAAGCTGTAACAAAATAATTAAAAATTGCTTGACCATACCTTTTTAATTGGCTCCCTGATAGAAGGGTTAATAGGAATTCTAATACCTGTGCAAAAAAGGACAGATAAAGAAAACAGTGTAATGTAAAATAATTCAGATTGTCTCTCTGTAAATGAGGCAATAAATGCCTGCAACACGAAGCTCAGTCTGACTTCACAGCAGGGCCTGGCGCTTAATTGAAAGTCCTAACTAGACCCATTTATCAAAGAAATCACTCAGAGGGAAATTTAATTATCACAATTAATCTATATTTTTTTTAGCAAGTCCCAGCAAAGCACATTGAAAATTTCTTTGGGAAGAATTTTACAGTGTTATTGCCAGAAAAAGTCAAGTGCCAAACTTCTCCCCCTCGTAGCTAAAAAAAAAATAGGCAGGCAGGCATGGGACACGTTTTGCAAGGAGCAACTTGTAATGCCACTTAGACACAGCCCAGAGTAATGAGCACTGTCACAGCAGGAGCTCAGATGGAAGTCACAAAACTGCTTCCTTTGCAAACTGGAGAGAACACCTGACTTGTTGAGAGAGCTGCCCCATAATGTGCCCATGGACCTGGGGGCCTTGCCAAAGTTTCTCTTGGTTCTGCGGGACCCCCAGCAACCCTCAGCTACCCGCTGTGAGCCCCTGCTCACTCTTTGTCTCAGTGCACGCACAGAAAAGCCCAGAGGCACAACATGGCCTCTCCTCAGGATCTAACACAAGGTGCTTCAGTTAAGTGGGGAACCGGGTGCACATTTTGTTTCAAACACTTGTGTTAAGAGGAGATCTCTCCGATAGAGGTGCCCAGGCTTGCATCAGTGTTGAGTGTCCTCCAGTGAGCAGAGGGTCATTCTGAATATTTCCCCTCAGGACATTTCCCCTGAGTAATTGGTGTTATTCAACTCCCAGCTGGCTTTGACTTAGCAGCTCTACAAGTTGAGAAGGAAGGCAACTCTGAGCTCCATTCTCACATTTGGTGTTTCCTGAGAGTTTTTCTATTGCTTGCTTTTTAAAGACCAGGTAACATTTGACAGTTCAGTTAAATTTTCTTTCTTATTTTGAAAAGCAGCCCCTTCTCTTATGCAGAACCCTACCTCTATTTTCATGCCTCCAGTGTATGCTGCAGAAGGCTACTTGTGGAGCAGATAACGAGTAGGATTACATCTATGTGCATCACATGGCACTTGACATGCCTGAATGAAGATGAAAAGAAAGCCCCAAGAAAAGTATGCAAGCCTCTGCTGTGCTAAAAATCCCCTTCAGTCAATCATCAAGCTGATAGATGATAGGTTTTTAGGGCTTCTGGACACCAGCATGCACAAGTGATAGGCAGGAGTCTGCTTCTTCACTTTGAGGGCACAGAGCTCCAGCATTTGCACTGGAGGCAGGATGCAAGGAACTGGTGTGCTTGCACTAGCTTCAGTGAAGGGCAACAGCAACCACTTGAAGAGAAAACGGGGCCAGAGATTTTCTTTCACTTTGTGTGGCTTGCAAAGCCCCACAACCAACTCATGTTTCCCCAGGCTAAAAGGGTGTCTGTACATCACCCTAGGGCAGCATAATTTTCCCTTGCATTTTTCATAGTCAGAGAACATTAGAAATTGTGACCCATGTTAACATTTTTGTGCATGCCTTTCCTCCCTTGTCCTCTGTGGGAAAAGTTGCAGCTTGCAGCTTGGTCTCCCAGTGTTGCTGAAGTTGTTTACTGCCCTTTTTTCTTCTGTGTTTCCTATGTTATTCAGGTTATACTAATCACCAGAGGGGAAGGAAACAACTCCAGAGCAGATTGAATTGATGTTTAATTGGACATCCTGTGAACTAAACATTGTGACTTGGATAAGATTAAGATGTGAGTCACAAGTCTGTTGAGTTTTCAAGTGATAGGGAATGCAGTGAAGGAGTGAGGAAAGAGCAGCATGGATAGAGCAGCTAGGAGCAATGCCAAGGAGAACAGCAACTCTTCTGGACGTGCTTACTTGTTTTCACTAGCCTTGGACTAAAGTTCCAGTGGACAAAACAGGGGAAAACAGCTGACAGTTCTTTATTTAAGAACTAATAAATTTTCACAGAGCTGCTTTCCAGCAGGTCAGCCCCCAGCCCATGACGATATAAGGACAGGGTTTTCCTTCCTTAGGACAGGTGCAGGACACTGCATTTGCCCTTGTTGAATTTCAGATAGTTTTTCTCTGCCCATCTTTCCAGCCTGTTGAGGTCCTTCTGGAGGGCTGCATAGCATTCTAGAAATCATTCACATAGCCTCACTTCATTTACCTGCACAGACCTGATGCTACATGTAGGGACAGAGGTCCTCATTCAGGCACTTAACAAACACAGTGTTGAGCTCCTACTTAGAATCACAGAATCATTGAATGATTTGGGTTGGAAGGGACCTTTAAATTTCATCTAGTCCACCCCCCCTGCAATGAGCAGGGGTGTCTTCTACTAGATCAGGTTGCTCAAAGCCTGGTCCAACCTAACCTGAAATGTTTCCAGGGATAGGGCTTCCACCGCCTGTCTGGGCAACCTGTTCCAGTGTTTCACCACTCTTGTAAAAAACTTCTTCCTTATATCTAGTCTAAATTTAAGTTCTATTAGTTTAAAACCATTACCCCTTGTCCTACCACCACAAGCTGTGCTAAAAAGTTTATCCCTATCTTTCTTATATGCCCCCTTCAAGTACTGAAAGGCCACAAGAAGGTCTCCCTGGAGCCTTCTCTTCTCCAGGCTGAACAACCCCAACTCTCTCAGCCTTTCCTCACATGAGAGGTGTTGCAGCCCTCTGATGACTTTTGTGGCCTGCTCTGGACTCACTCCAACAGGTCCATGTCTTTTCTGTGCTCCACAGTTGGACCTAGTACTCCAGATGGGGTCTCACGAGAGCAGAGCAGAGGGGGAGGATCACCTCCTGCGCCCGCTGTCCACGCCGCTTTTAATGCAGCCCAGGATACAATTGATTTTTCTGGTCTGCAAGTGCACACTGCTGGGTCATGTCCAGCTTTTCATCCACCAGATCCCACAAGTCCTTCTTGACAGGGCTGCTCTCAATCCATTCTCCACCCAGCCTATACAGATACCAGGGGTTTCCCTGACCCAGGTGCAGCACCTTGCACTTGGACTTGTTAAACCACATGAGATTCCCATGAGTTCACTTCTTGAACTGGTCCAGGTCCCTCTGGATGGCATCCCATCCCTCAGGTGTGTCAACCACACCACTCAGCTTGATCTCATCTGCGAATTTGCTGAAGGTACACCTGATCCCACTGTCTATGTTATTGATGAAGATACTGAACAGTACTGACCCTTTGAAGGACACCACTTGTCACCAGCGTCCACTGGAACACTGAGCCAAGCTTACAAAGTCAGCTGTCCCTGGACTGCCTTCTCCTTTGCCTCCCTGCTGAGATGTGGTGATGGAGTCGGCTGTCTGGTGGATATTGGCTGGACACCAGATCAGCATGTTTGTTCCACACTGCACCTGTAGAGCCGCTGATGGAAGCCTTTGCTGGCTGCCATCTCCCAACCGTGGCTGCGCACCAGCCACCTGGGCATGAAAAGCTCCCAGCCTTTGGCAGTTCCCAGAGCTCTCTGATCCTCAGGATATTTATTGTGGCTTGGAAATTGCAAAGGCTGTTGGTTTGCTGTTTGCCACCAGGTGGCCTAACCATTCCACCCTTCGTGAGGAGCTGAGACTCCATTAGAGAACAGCAGCTGGAACTTTTTAAGCTTTACATATTTTTCTTCCCAAGCCTCCACCTCCCCTCCTTCCTCCTCATTCAGTTGATTAAAAGCGATCAGGGCTGCTCTGATTTATCAACTCAATCCTTTACTCTAAGCAATTGAGAAAGCTGGTGCTTCCAGCAGTTCAGCCCGAGCTTTAGAGATCAAGCTCAGCTGTCTCTGTTTACCTCTTAGTCCAAATGAACTCTTGCCATAACAATGCAGGTACCGTGGACTTTTACTCATGTGTCAGTAACTGGAGATTGATTCCTTTGTTTGTTGCCTCTGGTATGTCTCTGGTAGCGTGTTTTGTGACCACCCAGGAGTTCTGTGCCGGCCACATAAGCTGGATTTAGAGCTGCCTTGTGTCCCAGTAGCATGGCAGAGTGGATTCAGTGGGCCAGAGGATCTGACTCAGTAAATGGGTTTTGATTTTGAAAACCACAGACAGCAGTCCCCCTGCTCAGTAGTTTTGGGATAGCCATGTGGGAGCGGGCTGAGCTAATGGTTCCTTGGGTTTCAAGAGAAGCTGGCATTACAGATCACTCCATTAAAAGTCCTGCCATTGTGGACTGACTTCCAAGCTTGGACTGAAAGGAGCCAGACTTACTGATCTAAAAATGGAAAGGAAGATACTCTCGAATGTTTATCTCAGGGTTTTGTTTCTGAGAAGGGTAGGGAAAGCTTTAGCTGTCACAGCAGTATGAACTAAGAACAACTAAATTGGCTCCAGTGGTATTACATTGACATGCAGGTATTAGGAGGCCACCTTTTAGGAGAATGAAGCATGATTTCGGGAGAAAAAGGGGTTATTTCATGTACTGCAACACAGATATCTTAGTTATGTATTTTCTACCATTTGCATAACACCTGAAAGCTTTCAGAAGGTACTTTCAAAACAAATCTCGGTAACTAATTAACTAAGATTAGTTGTTTAAAACACCCACGGTTCATTTATTTACCCATCTTGATAATTATGCGTTTCAGTTTTGATGTGAGTGAGGACAAAGTACAATGGTGGCTGGCAGGAACATCACAACAGAGCCCAGCAACAGAAGCATATTCCCAAGATCAGTTAAGCTCAGGTCTGAAACTGTTGCCTGACAATCCCAAGTCAAAGGCATGCAGTTTCTGAATGCCCCCTGTCATAACACAATTACAGCACAAGACATAACTAGGCAGACTTTCCTAAAGGATGTGGTGATTGAGCTTTTAAAAATATCGGTCATTTGGAGAAAATTTCAGGAGTCCTTAAATTTGGTAAATGGATTAATTATAAATAATAAATACCTGGAAATTGGTAGATGCTTTCATTTGCATCACAAAAACATAACGAAGTAGAACTGGATATTTCACCTACTTTAATGTAGCCTTGGGCACAGAAGAGTCCAATTCTGATCATTTGCAGGATAAGCAATCAAGTTCAGGGTAACGAGTCTTTATCCAAGGTGTTACTCTGGATTTATACCTCTGCAGATAGAATCAGATGCTATCTCCTAGTCTATGCATCCTCAGAGAATAGAATTAATTTTGAATTCTTGTATCATCTGCTTGCTTGTGCACTTATTTGCTAACTGTCTGACTGAGGGAGCTATTCTGGGTCAGTATGATTTAGGCGTCCTTTATTACACAGTTTCCAATTCAGTACATTTTTTAATCAAGACTAAATTGAAGTCAGGTTCCAGGTACATATAAATATAATATATATTTAGCGAATACATTGCAAATCCCCTAGTCTAATTTTGAATGTAACTATAATAGAAGAAGAAATATGAAGGTTCCTTTATTTTATAGATGAGTGTTAAAATATTGCCACGTCTTAAAGTCAAGTTAAGACCTATTTTCATATTTTTAAAATCACATTAGCTAAAAGCTTGTTAAGGAATAAATAGTCCAGAGGATAATGGAGACTTAGCTGGCTTAAGCATTAATGAATCAAATCAGATGCCAGATCATTAATTAATTCTACAAATTATAATGTTGCCATTACTGGCAAATACTGTGAGAACTAATACCAAGGAGCAAATTAAATTGCATAGTTTTCCTTCTTATTACATATCTTTTGCCAAAAATAAAACTGCAATGGTTATTTTTGGTTTATTACATACATTTCCTGTATTTTTAAAACTTCTGGATGATTCTTAATTTTTAAAACATTTCCGTTTCTTTGACATGCTTTTTATAGAATCTGCCTATCATAGACTATAAGGATATTTCCATCAGTGCTGTAACCCACAGAAAGTAAAATGTAGCAAAAGTGACAGAAAAGTCAATTCAACACTTTTGAAGCCTCACAAAAATTCACACTCCTTCAAATCAGCCTCTTTGGCAAAAGACATGATAATAGACGGGTCTCGCAATGTGGCCTGAAGTGCCACTGTCCTGGGCTCTGTCAGACCAGTGTGGAAAATGAATGAGATGGGAAGAGAGAAAGGCAAAAGAGACGGTTAGCTGGACGTTTCTAGCCCCCACTTCTCATGCCACAGGAAGAAGGGAATGTCAATATAACTTAAATGGTGATGATCTCCAAACACTTTTGTACAGAGTGCAGAACAAACCTGGGGAATGGGCTGTGACAAGGTACCACTGAGGCCAGAACCTTGTGAAGAGTAAAAGACTAAACAGTGATGAGGTGATATAATGTGAGATAATATAATGAGACAATAATACATCAGCCTAGTGAGAATAAAACTTTAGGGGCAAAATGACAGAGCACCTTTATCTGAAAACTTGTGGTATTTGAACTCTTTGCCTGGTGCAGTGTATCTTTTCCTCTTTTCCCATCACGTGACAGACACCAAAATTATCTAGGATCCAGAACATACCCAAAATGCTTTAGTTAAGCCTGGAGACCAATCAAAAGCCAGTGCACTGCAGCACTAGCATAATAGTTTGCTCACTTAAGCATCACTGTATAAGTGTCTAGGTGCAATCTCCTCTGATATTAAATTGTCCTGAAGGATCCAGCATAGACTGTCAAGACTGATGTCCATAAGAGCCATCTGTGTCTGTAAGAACAAGCCATGGAAGAATGTCCCTTTTTTTTCTCCATATCGGTTGGTGTTTGCATTCCATTTTCTCCCTCTTTTTAATTGAAAAGAAGAAGTCTGGGAGGATTATTTCTAGGTAAAACAGTAAGATAAAAATATTCTTGCAGCTTCTTTAAATGAATCACAGCTCAGTTTCCACTAGGAATCTAACACTCATGAAACTTGATACCACGTGCGACATTTCAGCTGCAGAACAATAGGGTGGAACCTTATTTCAACCCTCAGTGTCTGTCCACCATGAATGGCAGCCAAACCTTTTCCAAAACAAACCTGTCATCTAGATCAGACAGTGCTAGCACCATGCTGACAGTCTTTTTTGATCACTTCATATATATGCTGAATAGATGAATTCTGGGTAATTTTTCACCCCTTGGGTTCTCTGAACTACCTAAAGATGTTGACCTTTGCCATGCAATAAAAATGAAACTGTCAATTGGCAACGCTTTGGACAATAATGTATTCTAATATAACTGCATTATCTATCCTCATACTGAATTATGGTCTCTTTCCATGTTTGGAGACAACAGAAGCTGATTTATTGCAACTTTTGGCCTTCTGGTAAAATTGCAGTATCTAATAATAGACCAGGAATTATGATTTGCCTACAAAGTTGCTGTGTTGAACACAAGTCCAGAAGCAGCTAACAGCAGCCAAGAGTGGGTGTCTAAGAAACATGCATGGGAACAGAACAATCATGAAGAGGTGCTCCCTCCAAGGACTTTTCCAGCTTGTAACTACTTGCATATCACCAACTTTCTTGAGACATTTAATATTACTTGAAGAATTTTTCTTGTGTAAATTTGTCTGATCGCTTTTTTTGTTAAGATATGCAGCCAGTATGGGTCACTTGTCTAGTTTTAGTCTCTGAGCAGGCTACCCTGCTAGATTGGTGGAAAGATGATGGGGGTTTTTTGTAATGAGTAATGACTCAAGGGTGGAAAGGACTCTTTTTACATGGTTGGATGGCCAAGTTCATGGTGATATAGCTGCTATAATTCTGCTGGGATTTCATATTATCATTAATGATTTGCTAGGGCACTTGAAGCCTGCAATGCTATCCCTTAAAAGGATTTAAAATCTAAACACATTAAAAAAGCTCTGCATTTGCTCTGCGTGGCTTATGTTCCTATTTTCTGACACTACAGCCCTAATTCTTTTGACACCCTGAAATCTGTCACTTGGAAATTATTAATGCCACCATCAACAAGGAAAACTACAAACCAAAGAACTTTTACAATTGTGGTGTGAAAGAGTATGCAGCTGCTGTAGAAACATCTTTGGCATGCCACTGTCTTGTTCTTTAGCTTGTTTTCATCTTCTTCCACTCATAGAAGTTAATTAATTACAGTAATTAACAATTAGACAAAATCTATGAAGGCTAACAGAAACTTTGTTCCAGATGGACTCTGCCACATAATGAGGGGCAGTTGATAGTGACTTTTTTCCTTTCCAAAGGGAGTCCAATGGTAGATGACAGTTACAGCTGTGGAGAAGGAAAGAAAACAACTGTTCATCCATGTAAGTGAGATCTCTGGTGACAAATAACTAACTCTAGCTGTTAAGTGACACCAAAATAGATTTTTTTTTTCATTTGTTACTGTCTTACAAGCTTTCAGCCAATTTATTGAGATCATTTGCATAGAATTGATATTTGTATACACTCTTATTGATAGGCAAACACTGATGCTTAATACACGATGCTCCTATCACACACTACTGTGCTGTATGATCAACAGCCACCCTAAGATTGTGTACCCTGGAAAAAGCATTAGATGGGGCATGAATTTTATAAAAAATAGTTATGCCAATATAATGTCCCAAACAGACTCATTGATTTCCATATACTTGTGCCTTTTTTGTCTTGGATTGTGTCACCTTGGACACTTTTATCACCGAATGAAAGCAACTGTATGCCAATTAAATTAAGTTCCTATAATTAGGATAACTGTAATGATGCAAAAGGGAAAACTTTCTATGCAGCCACACTGTCACCAGGCCCTGAGGCTGTATCTCCCATCCTTGATGGAGAGGCTGTGGTCTATAATGCTGGCGAATTTGCTGCAGCCCCTGGCACTTTAGATGCACTTGTTTTTAACTCCAAATGTCCTGAACCCACTTCACACTGTGTCTTGTTTAAATTACAAGTTCCTTGGCACACACCTTCGGTGAGCTAGCATGCACTCTTCCTGCTATGCTGTCATTTACACTGAGTGATGTCAAAGAAAAAGAAAGAGAAAGGCAGCAAAATATACTCAAAGAGCTTTTTAGATTAACAATTTTGGGGGAAATATATGTCATAGCAGAAGAAAGGTGGGGTGTGTTTTTTTGCTTTTGTATTTGTTTATGAGGCTCTCCTAGAAGATGTGATGCAAAGAGGGAATTTCTGCCCTTAGGAAAGTTAATGGGAAACAATTCAGCAGTTGCAACAGGGATAGGATTTTTCTGACTGTGTATTATCCTTTTTCCATCCTTCCTCCTCTGCCTCCTCTCCAGCACGCACACTGTAGACAAAGAACAGTGCCTCTCCTATTTCAGCTGTCATTTCAAAGGAAGAAGACTGACTTAATTCCCTAACACTGGGTCACCTAATTGCTTGGTGGTCATAAAGGATAACAATTTTTATTGTTCAATTTAATTAGACAGCTTCTAGAATAAAATCATTTGAATTTTCTCATAACACAATCTATCTCTTGGATAAAGGATAAAAGCTTATTTCAATGGGAAATTGTGGCTTGAGTCACATCCGGAAAAACCCTAGCACCTCAAGTCACTGAAATAAAACTTCTTTGTGTAGACAAATGCAAAATCTATTCTGATTTCTATAAGAACTGAGAGTGATATTAAGTGTTTTTAGTCATGTAGGTTTTTGGAAAAGAGGCTAAGCTCCTAGCTGGAGAGTGAGTGTAAAGAGGGCCTGGGAAAATTGAAAAATAGATTTTGTTAACTGATTGTGACTAAGGATGAAAGCTGTCTTTAGGATCTACCATTTCTTTAGGGTGCTGCAAAACCCTGCAGCTTCAATAGCCACTGTAGCCACCATCCATGGTAAATTCTGCCATTTTAAAAATCTTTTCCAGGGGGCAAAATATCTGATCTCTTTACAGAAAAGGAGCAGATTTAGAGCTCTCCCATACTGGTGCAGAAGGATGTCAACCTCAGCAGCAGTTTGCTTTTCTTCTTAAGACCACACCAGAACTTCCTGAAGTTCAGCAGGAATTTTGTAGCACCTGTCTGACAAAAATATGTGCTGGTCATCTGACTCTTCCTGTGGGTATGTAACCCTACTTCAGTAAGTTTACAAAATCAGTAATTGCTGGTGAGAGCTCAGAGATGCATGCCCAGTCAAGAGATTCTGCACTTTGCCATAGTATTTTTTTCTCAAAAGTTCTGCTACAGCAGTCAGGATATATTAGTTTTCACACAGGTTGTGGAGCTGATGTGATGAAGTCTACCCAGTTTTCTACCTTGTTTAAGGTCAGCATTTTCCCTAACGAATACACTGAAGCAGTATCAGAGTAATGGGGTTTTTTTTGTTTGGTTTGGTTTTGTTCTGTTTGTTTTTGGTTTTGTTTTTTTTTTTTTGTTTTGGTTTTCTTTTTGTATTTTTCTTTAAATATCCAAATAAAGCGGCAAAAGCAACCTGATCCAAGTCAAGCATAGTGCACGCTTGTTCAGGTATAAAACATCTTTTGGGAGTTAGTGTATGTTGTTTGGAAAGAAGTTTAAGTTGGACAGAGAGGATCCACTGGGACCAGAGCGCGAACTTCTCTCCAGCTGTTGGGTCTGTGCTAAATAATGTAACTATAGCCCAGTTTCCCAAGATACTAGAGTAAAGAAGCCTGGTACAACCAGGGTATGGAGCCTTCCTCTTTCTTCTTTCTTCCCTTTTTTCCTTTCCTGTTCCCTTTCAGAAACTCATATAGATGTGCCTCCTTTGAAGCCAGGATGCCACTTCTCCACTAGGTATTGCTGATTCAGTGACTGGAGATAGCAAAATACACCGGCACTGACACCATCTCTCTGTTCCTTTCTCCTCAGAATTGTTACCTTCCAAATTGATTGTCCGTTCTATTACTTGATGAAGCCCTTAGGATGTGGCTGCACTTAAAAATGCTCTGTTAGATCTGGTTTACTCGAACCCTGTATATAGATCTTTACTGTGTTCATGCAGCTCAGAATAGCTAAAGCTGCTAAAGCTGCTAAAGCTGCTCCAATTCACCCCAATTGTAGGTCTGATCTATCTTTTCTCATTTGGTTCTTTAACCAGCCCCTTTTTTTTGTTCCAACTTCTTTTCTCATCTACATTTACCAGTCTAGTATTTTGAATTTTTATGCAGTCTGGTTTCATTTACTGTTAAAAATGCATCTCCGGTATCAGGCACATCATTTTCTAAGCCTCCATCATGCCAAGAGAGTTAGTAAAACATCAGTTTTTCACTTCAGTTCCCAACCCATATGTTTTCAAGTAGCACTGGGGAAACATTTTTTAAAGGACAGACTCCTGAGATGTCTTCTAATATCATCAGCAATGATAATCAAAAGCTGCTTCTGCAGAAGCCTGTGGGATTATCAGTCTCTCAAAAGGAAATTCAGCAGCTTTTCTTGCAGTAACATTTATTCTCCACCCTTGCACCTCCGGCTATCATTCACCTCAAGGTGGTGACACCCTGGACAACTCCATTTCTATATGCACTTCCTATTCAAGTGTCAGGAGGGACCCTTAATCCAGAGTCAGAACCCCTCCTGGATTTCTAAGGGAAATGCAACTCAAATGCTAATAACAGTTCATCATAGTTTGTAGATGATACAATTATTCCTCACTTACAGTTGCAAAACCCCTCTGAGGATGTTGAGGTTTTTTATTTCTCTAATTTAGACATAATTTCAGCTAGTCATGGCATCAGTGTTAGGACTTAGACTTCTCCACAAAGGAACACATTGCTAATTTCAAGCTTTCTTGATTAATTCAGTTCAGACCCAGAGGTAACACAGCCTGTTTCTGTCCCATGATTGGCAGCACACTGGATGTTTATGAATATCCAGATAATGATCATCATTTCTGCAAACCTTCCTGCTAGCAACCTCTTTGACAAGGAGAGTAACACAGAGCACAAAGGGGCAGTGACTTTTTAACAGTGCTCTGTTAAAAAGTTCAACCAAATACTCTCCAGAACTGATTTATGAGCAGCAATCTCATTATTTTGCACTTTGCCATTTCTCACTATTTCTTTTCTTCTCCCTCCAAATTTTTTTCATTGAAATGTTCTATTTCCTTTTCTTTTTTCTGTTCCTCAGACCCTCAGACAATGTCTTCAGGACTTGCTGTGCCCTCCATCCTTTCCTGCAGGGTGGAAGCATTTTGGAATCGTCAGAGTATACCTGACTATGCAGCCCACGGACGCCTGGAAGAGGATGACTGGACCTTTTCTGCAAATCTAGAGACAGCCCTTGCCTGCCTTAGCTTGCGCTTACTCTTTTCAGGTAATCCCTGAGAGTAGTTTATTAACAATGCAAAAATTCAACTCCCTTGAATTTCTGTAGCGTTGAGAATATAAGCCCTTGCTTGGCCATGAGGGCAGCAATAGAGTGGAAAGCAACAGCACCCATCCTCTGCAATGCCTCCCAGCCAGCCTTGCTCTCCTCAAACTTTTGGAAGAGGGCTTTGCAGTTGTCTTCAGACGCCACAAAGAGTGTAGGGGAAGCAGGGAGCAGTCTGGGCTCTGTGCAGGGCTGTGGCAGGGGGAGAGGAGCCTGGTGCAGCAGTAGGGGAGGCAGTCAGAGGGGATGTGACCGAAGCCCAGGCTGTGACAGGAGAAATTGAAATGTAAATTCTGCACCCTGGCAATAAATTTCACAGCAGCCTAATTTTCCTAGGAATGACGCCTTGGGCAGAGCCTGTGTGGGCCAGAAAGGAGCGGGCTTTAAATTTTCTAGAACTCCCTAATCCGCTTTATCAGCCTCTTCTGCCTAAACTGCTGCTGCTCCCTGAGAGATTTAAAGCCACAGTGGCTTCTTCAAGGCCTCTTCCTGATTATTATGTTTATTCTCATCCAGTCAAGACAGAGAAACATTAGCATGTGATTTACAGCGTGGGACCAATCGCAGATACCAGCACTCGATATTTGAAATTCAAGCAGTAGCTACTTGCAACAAACTGGTCAGGATCAATCTAGAGATAAAAAGGAGGGCTCTGCCTTTTTAGAAGCAGTAGAGATTCATCGACGAGGTTTGTCAGTCTTACCAGCGCATGCAATGGCACTCACAAAGTATTGATACACATCCCTGTGCTGGGTTTAATTCCTTTCTTTTGTTAAAGGTTTTTTTTCCCCTTGCAACCATCTGCTTTTCCTCTCATGTTTCAGGTCTTTATATCTATCTGTCAAGCAGGCAGTGGATTCAGGACAGGTTTTCATGCCAAGGCATTCCTTTACCTAATGAAAACAAGTGAATAAAACATAAGAGAAGTACCTTTAAATTAAAAATAGAGAGAAAAGGAAAACCCTGAAGAAAACCAATATCTGAAGGAAAACAATTTTTTTTTCCTAGAAAAAATAGAATGGATGAATTTCTGTTTATTTCAGCTAATTTATGTATGCACCTATAATTATACTCTATTTAAATAAGGATAAGGACTATGTCTGGCAGAAGAGAAATACATATGCATATGTGAAGAGTCAAGACAATGCAGATAAATTTGTGATGCCATGACATATTCATGCAGAGTAGTCACTTTTCAAAACTAAAATTTTCTCCCAGAGGCCCCCAGTTTGTATTATTAATGGCATTTTTCTTAGCCTACATTACCATTTCCATCGGAGGGGAAAAAAGACAAAAACTTTTCTCAAATTTGAAAGGAAAAAGTGTTCTCAGAGCCACAAACATCAAATGCTTTTGCACAAGCCTTTGAATGGGTTTCATCCACGTGGTTTTGTAAATTAGTAGAGGAAGCATCCATTCCTGGCCTGAGACCCTGTGCTGAGGGACTTGGAGATGAGGTGAAGCCAAATGGTAAACCTGTGAGGAAAAAAAGGCATGGAAAAGGCACTTCACAATGGCACGCTGCAACAGCAGCCCCACATAATGGGGCCCCTTCCAGCCTCCAGAACACCAGCCCCATTTCACGGTAGCTTTGGTGAAGTGAGTACATTTGGACCCTGATTTAAGTCGTGGGTAACACTGACTGCTATGAGCTAATTTAAGTCTGTACTGTGCTGTGAGGAGCCAGGCCATTAGAGGAGTTTCAATCTGTTCCTCCAGGTTTCTGCTGGCTGCATGGAGCTTTGGATACCATATCCTAGATGTCTGCCACCAACTAGCTGTCCCTCTTCTCTGTTTAATGTGAATATCCTGTAATTGGAGTGTCAAGCTTCTCGCTGCCACCACTGAGGAGGAGGATACGGAGGAGGAACCAGAAGAAATCCATCTTTGCCATAATGAATGCATGCAGTTCAGACCAGATTGTGCTGTTCAGATGTTTTATTCCTCCTTTCCATATCCTTTGTGAAGGCTCAAGCAGTACCAGAACACAGAGATCTCCTTTTAGTGCTTCCAACCCATCAAAGATCTGCTGGGTCCACTGTGCAAGGAGTCAGACAGGGAAGCCTTTTTTGACACATCTCTCTAATCTCTATGCTGCTGGCGCTTTTTGCATATCTTGTTGATTGTTAGTGTGGGAGCTGGGGAGCCAGTCCAGGCTGCTGCTTTGGTGGGGCAAGCACCCCCTGGTTTCCTTGGAAGGGGTAACAAATAGCTGATTTTACTGCTGTCTCTGGTGCCTAATTGTACAAGGTGGCACAAAGTGGGATGTAGTGCCCCCCAATGAGGCACAGGAAGCACAAGCAGGTGTTTGCTATGATTCTGTTAACTAATTTACACAGCTGTTTTTAGGGGCCTGGGCAGTAGCTGCCACCGGCTGTACTCCATATGGCCTCTAGCATTTCCCGGCTGTTTCATGGCTATAGAGGAGATCTACGGCACCCAAAAGCCCTGGGCTTTTTTTGCCATCAAGCTGCTGCTAGCAACAGTTAGAGTCCTTAAAGGAGCAATAAGTGGGGCCCATAGTGCAGAAAAAGCCCTTTTCACAGCCATCTATATTAGCCACCTGGAAAGGAGTGCAAGGTCTCTAAGCCAGGTCAAAGCGCTGAAGTAACACATCCATCCCACCGCTGCTACCCTGGTATTGCTTTGATGATGCACTGATCTGATACCGCCCTGGCCCGTCTCAGTATCACTGTGTGTGCCCACCTCTCTGTTTGTTTTGTTTGTTTGCTGTCCTGATGGACCAAAATCATAGTTTTCCTCATTGCCTTACTCCATTCACCTCAGTCTAAAAAGGTTCCTGTAGCTACAGCTGCCTGTGCCTTTGCAAGCCTGCCTTACCATGACAAATACCATCTACTCACTGATTAGTGAGATCTAATCTCAGAGAAGATTTTAATATTGTTTTGCTGTTTTACTTAAAGGCCTGAAAGTGAATAAATCACACGTGTCCCATTGCTAAATCTATCAATCAGATGCATAAAGTTTCAGCACTCACACAGATGTGGAGAAATCTGCATCTGCTTTCTAGGATCACACTTGCTATTTTCTTAAATGCAAGATTTACAGTTTTAATCCGTGAACCCATTTTAGTATCTAGTACTGACTGAAGTCAAAATTAGCCCTTGGAATTACCCCCAAGTTAATGTTGACCTCTTTCCTACCATTGTTCTGATCAGGCCTTTAAATATTAATTAATATCCTCTCATCACTGATTATATGGGATTTCCTACACCTACTTAAAAAATCAGACTTTTACAAATAAAGAGCAGACTCAAGAATAGACTATAGTTACCTTGGAGAGATATTCCAGACCTAGCTGAAAAAATACAGGAGTCATTTGTAGTCAGAAATACAAGTTAAGATCAGAACATCTGATTCTTTTTTAATACATAACTAAACAAGATTTCCCGCAGACTTGAACAAATCATCACTAAATCCACATTTCAATAGAGAACAGGAAAACTGGACTGGAAAACTCTTATGCAGTCTGGAGTATTTTACATCTCCTATTCATCTATTCACTTTTTCACAACGTTGCCCAGAAATGTTAGAATTCATGCACTGGGGTACAAAAATAGCTTAGGAAAGAAGACTGGATTAAAAAAAAAAGTACTTCCCTGGAAAGCAAGATTTAAAAAATATATTCCATAAAAACTATTCTCTGTAGATGCTACAGAACATAAAAATAGTGGTGTCTAGGTTAAAATAAACCATTGAAAGAGAGGTTTTATCTGCAACTTGGAGCAGGACTAGCTGCCTTTTTGCATTTAGCTAGTATGCATAAATTATTTTGTGTATTGCTTAATTGCTGAAGGTTCGTACATAATCATTTTGCAGTTTGAGAATCTATACTGCAGTAAGAAATTCCATAAGTAAAGCCTAGGTGAAGATGTTTCTCTGATTTCTGCAGGAATCTAAACTGAAATAGATCTCACTGGCATTCCTGACCAGAGCAAGCCTTAGAAAATAGCCATCAATAGCCTTGGCCTTGTACAGCTGACCCTATTTGAACTGTGATTACTTCTCCAAAATTCACCCAGATTGTATTGGCAACCAGCATGAAGTATGAGCCCAGCCTGTCCAAAAGACTAATAACTTAGCCATGAAGATTGGCTTCATGTGCCACGTTACTCAACTTTCTCTTGCAGTTAAGTGTGAGCAGTAATTTCCATGGGGAGTCAGAAGATGAACACAGCCCTAAAATTGCTTTTGCATTTAGTTGCCTACCTACATGCTAGTTATGAGATGGTAACAGCACCAAAAGTTTTTGTGTTGACTTGACTTCTTCATATATGAGAAATAATGATGCTATATGGGTGCTGAAAGGCAACTGAACCCTTTCCTGAAATGACAAAGGACTGGAGAGCACTGTGGTGCCTGCTCACATCTACCTCAAGCTTTGCTGTGTCTCCACACATCCTACCTTATGAGCATCCAAACTGAAGGAGTGGTGACACAGCCCTGGCTAATGCTCTGTATGTGTGATTAAATCTCTGTGCCAGTGGGGAGGGGTTGTACCAATAACCTTCTCGAGAGAAGGTAAAAGCCATAGTAACTAATTTAGGGCACATGCATGATAATATTGAGAATTTATTTCCATATCTATTTGCAAGGTTCCATTTACTGAAATCCAAACACAGTTTAGTCCTCCTTCACGTGCTCTTTCTCTCTTGCTCACTCCTCACCCCTCTGCATTTGGTTATTCAGATTCCTACAGGTGACCACAGAGGAAATGGAGAGTGCTTGCAGGATCTGCTGGGTGAGTGTGAACTCCAAGCAAACACAGTTTATTCAGAAATATTTTAGGCTTATATTTATATGTTAGGCTTATTTAGTTTTCAGGATCCAAGAGAATACTGATTCCTGATTGTGCTTACCTCTTAAAAAGGAGTACACAAATCTCCGAGGTAACTTTCCATTTCAATGGCTACTGAAGGAAATCTGTTTTGGGAATTGCCTTTCCTTACTTGTGTAAAAACCCTTTTATGCCATTTAGATGCTTTGCAAAGAGGAGCAAGATCTAGAGGTTTGTTGAGGCACAGTTTTCACTACCTGGTAGAGTTAGTCTCATTAAAATGGACCTCGTCTCCTCACTGCTCCTGCACATACTGTCAGTTTATCACAGATCATCTGACATTTCCAAAATGGAAAGCATGACGTAAAGCTGGAAAAAGAGCTCGAGACTGAAAAAAGTCAAAACAAAAATTACAAGGACTTTGGAGTAACAGCTTGCAGGAAAAAAAATGGCTGTACACAAACTTGTCAAGTCTTCAGGGTGCCTATATGCCAGCCAGAGGGAACAATAAGCCTTTAGGGCTGTGCACCGCTCTCTGCCCTCTGCCAGCTCTGCAAGGAGCAATGCACAGTCCCAGAGCCAGGCACACAGGAATAACCTTCTTAGGAAAGCCTGTCCAAAAAAAAAAACTCTTGCAGGGACACCTTCCTGTCTCTCCCCTACAGCCCAAAGAGCACGGACACAGCCATGAGTGGCTGCAGCTGGCAGAGGCTGCTTGTCCACTGTCCACTGTCCCAATCCCATGCCCATACTGGGCAGGCCAGCTTGGGTCTTTCAGAAAGTTCTCAAGGGCAGTGGGCCTGGGTGTTGGTTTACCCTTGAATTTTGGGCTAGGAGCTACAAAACAGCAGAAGCACCTGGATGAAAGAAAACAGAAAAGCCCTTCAAGACATTCTCAGGGTCAAGGAGGAGTGCAAATCCTTGCACTCTGCCTGACAAAAGGCAACAACCAGAAAACTACCAGGAGACAGAGGGGACACTGAGAAAGCCCTGGGTGCAGAGTGGTGTGGCAGCAAAAGGCACGAGGTGGGGTCAGGGAGAAGCACCATGCCCACCAGGAAAATCAAATCCCCCTTTTCCCTCACATTGGCTGGGCAGTGACAGCTCCTGGCAAAGAGTTACTGATGGCTTTTCTGGAGGGCAAAGCCTCAAATGGATTTCCACAGCACTCAAGTAGGCATAGCAAGGGAAGTCCTTGTTTGATGGGCAAGGATGGCCACACACTGCAGGGAGATCCTGGCTTTCAACGTGGCCTCTCTGACACTCCCTCCCTTCCCAAGGATGGAAATGCCTCCAGAGGGAGCTTGCTGTGGGAGACGTAAATTCTCCGGTTGGTTTCCGCGTGACGGCAGTAAATTCTTTTATTGCTTCTTAAGCTGAATTTTCCATGGTCAGTTTTCCTAGGAGACTATTTTTGCATGCATTTCCTCGTTGCCTGGACAAGACCAAGACAGATTTGAAGCCAGACCATTGCAATAACTCAACTCCACATAATAAGCCAGGTTCAGTAGGGATAGGGAAAACAAACAGTCTGGGGCTTGATGAGAAGAGAGATTTAAACAGTGAAGTAGAGTATCATACACAGTCTGAGGGCTCAGTGGGTTTTTGGCAGGAAGAGAGGCTGTGGGACAAAGCAGTCCCTTTTTTATAGGTATATGTATACGTATATATGAATGTATCTTGAATATTTAGATTAAACCCCCCTCTTATCCAATATGTGAATTACAAAGGTGTGTAACTTGAACCCAAGACTTTACCTCTGACTTAACCTTTGCTCCCCCAGATACCTTTGTCCCAGGCAGTGCCACTGGAAAAACAAAAACAAAACCAAACCAAACCAAACCAAACCAAAACCACAAAAAAACCAAACCAAACCAAAAAAAAAAAAAAAAAAAAAACACCACCAAAAAACAAAACCCACATACACAAACAAAAACAAAAAAGAAAACCAAGCCCAAACCAGTAATAACAGTACAGAAACAGAAAGGCTTTCTTATAAACTGCCATTCAAGGGCCCTGTAATTGAACACACAGGGCTGTGGTGTATGTACTTCGCTGGGGAATTTGTCTCACCCACCCCCTCTCCCAGCAGCAGCCTTTGACACTGGAAAGCAGTTTTCCGGCAGGAGCAGCCCGGCCCTGCCTGCACTGACCTGCCATCTCCCTGTCAGCAGTGCCATGAGCTGCCTTCACCAATAAAGCATCTAAACAGGGAGCTAAGGTGGATCTTAAATGAGTAAAACAGCCACGGCTGGAGGATGAACCGCTGAGCTAACAAAATGCACAGGCAAAACCCTGCTGGGAGGTGTTGATTTTGCTGTGTTTCCTGCACGTGCAAGTGACATCAGTTAATGCGTTAAAATGGGCTAATGTGTCATTAAAGGAAAATGAGATCTAAATGAAGGATTCTGGATGTAGGAGGCAAGCCCTTTAAATTCCCCTCTGTAAATGCTGAGTTTGTGAATGAGCCTCTGCCACCAAGTACTCTGGAAGAAAAGCCTACCTAATAATTGGAGAAAATGGCATGGCCCAAAACTCTCCGAGCGCTTGCCCTGGAGGCTGTGTGTCCATTAGAGGAAATCAGAAAGTCAAAACAGACACTGCGTAATTTTTCTGTACTTGCATTAACCATATCCCCAGCACTCGCAGTGTGGTTCACTTTAGTATAATAAAGCACTTTATTCCACCCCATCATAGCTAAGTATCCTTATCAGATGGAGTATGACAGTGGCTAGAATTCACTTTTCCATTAAGGAGACCCTGCATCTTGCTAAGACGTTAGTCTATAGCTCCAGCTATGTTTTGATTATTTTTAAGAAGGCATAGCTTGCTGATAAATATCCCCCTTGCAGCCCCAGAGGAACTTTTAGTTTAGTAAAAAAAAAAAAAAAAAAGAAAAAAATCTTTTCTTCTATTTAGCAACTTCCTTGGTAAAATATTTTGTCTAAATTACAATGGTAATCCAGCTGTTCTACTGCATGCAGATTGTTCCTTTCTATGCACCAGAACTGTCTTCTTGGTAATGTTTTATTGCATTAACTCTTTGGGAGCACTAAAATCAACAGAGCTGGCAAGGTATAGGGCTTTCCTTTTTTTTGGCCTGGAGCAATTACCTGAAGGTTGGACAAAGAAAAGTCTGAACTCTACTTTTCTCAGAGGTGCAGTGGGATAGAAAAAGCAGCAATAGATGCAAGTTGGCACACCGGAAATTTGGATTAGATATTAGAAAATTTTTTCCACAGTCAAAACCACTGGATCAAGAGGCCACAGAAGCTGTGGTCTCCCTCCTCAGCAATATTAGAACCCCACCTGGACAAGTGTCTGCACAACCTCTGCTTTTTTCAGGATTTGCCCTACATGACCCCTGAGTCCCTCCCAGCCTGAATTATTCTGTGATTTTCTCATCAACACAGAAAACAAGAAAAAGGGGAAAGCAGCATAGGCAATTGTATAAGCTCTTAATATTCACTGTACTCCAGAGCCAGACAAGACAAAGTTGGATCCCCAAACTTCCTAAACTAATAGCCTCTACCAAAATGCATATCGATGCACTAGCCACTGAAGGGGACAGCTGGGTGAGAGCATTCTTTCTCCATGTTTGGGAGCCTGGGAGAGCTGAGGGGTTTTTAAGCATTTGTTGTTCACATGGGCATTTCCACGTGCTCTTTGGAACACCATATGTGATATCTTTCTGGAATGGTGCTGAGAGCTCTCTGGCTGAAGAGTCCTGAGGTTTGTGTCACAGAGCCAAACTGCGCTCTCAGGTCTGCTACAACCACTCTGAGGTTTGACTGGGTTGGTATAGCCAAGACCACAATTAAAAATGAAAATTTCAGTTCATTTCATTTCTGCTTGCCTTTTAATCCGTGAAGTCATTTTAACTGCTTGCTGACATATTTCCCTATTGGGGATTTATGTATCTGTTAAAGTAGTAAAATGATATACAGATGAGTGTTAATATTATAATCTCAATGAAAAGCAGGAGCTTCTCTGAGGCCACCTTAAACCCTGCTGAAACTTAAATGCCAGGTTGTTATTGTGGCATGTTTACTCTCACTCCTAGCTGCATTTTACTGTTTGGCTTCCTAAATCTCAGCAGGGAAAGGACAGCTTAGCTCCCTTGAAGACTGTGCTGCTCTGAAACGATGACTTGCTGTGGGGGAAGGGGCTGCACTCTGTGCGACATGATTTGTAGGACCCTCTATAAATCATTTACCAGCACGCCTTCACTGCAAGCTTACAATTTGTGCAGCTTTAAAAAATATAAGGAATAACAACGTGCAAAGGAAAAAAAAAAAAAAACAACTAAAAAAAAATGGATGAAGAGATGAACATCTCTAAAACCCTTGCCTGGAAAACCAAAAGCCTATATTTATGTCATAAGGACAAGCACTGAAAGCATTTTAATGGGTCAGTGCCTTACTGCGCCGCCACACAAATAGCTGCTTCGTGGCTTCAGAGGCAGACAGGGAAGGGGCTTGGCCAGCCCCGCAAGAGCGGTGCAGCTGCAACCCCCGTGTCTCCCTCTTGAAGTCCTTAATAAATCACTCTGCCATGCTCATAAAGTGGAGTTGAGCAGCAAAGCAAAGGGTTGAGCATGCAAACCCAATCGGAAAATCAAGGTATTTCAAAAGGGGAAGAGCAATACCTTCCATTTCTGTCACAGGGCAACACCCATGTGTAGTTGCGGATAACACCAGAGCAACCACTGGGGAGCTAACGTGGAGGCAGTACATTTTTCTTGCTGCTGAAGGAACTGTCTGGCATCATTCTTATGCCAAATGGAAGTGCTGATACAGATTTCAAGTGATAATTAATGTCAGTCAGCATTATTATAAATAGAAATTCTGTCTCAAAAAATATTTCTCCTTTTGATGATGGATTTGGTGATACAGCAATCCTCCTTCTGTTGTCAGGTGCTTCACTTCGTACCATACAGCATGGTGATTAAAAAATAAGCACTCCACAATATCAGTAAAAATTGCATTAAGTGGATGAAGAAGTGAGATATTTTTGAGTGGGATTCAGAGGTGTTTCCACTGCAGGGCAGAAAGTGGCTGAAAGCATTTTCTACCCAAGATGCATCATAAAGTCTAAAAGATGTGCAACAGGTCTGTCTCAAGGATGGGGCCAATAGCACCAAATACACTGATGAAGCTGAGGAGTTAATTTTTTCCCATTTTATTGCCTGAAAGAAGACAGGCCATGGGGATTCAATCTATGATCTTCCATGTACTGTAGTCCCTTCCCAGGACAAATTTGCTGTGGAGCTGGAAAAAGAGGCACTAGATCAGCATCCTATATTCAGTGATAGCCAAAAAAAGTCCCCCAGAGAAACTGTAAATCATGTAGGAGATAGTGCAACATTCAAACTCATTCAAACAAATCGTATCTAAGTACAGGCCTATGTAAAGGGTAGGGATGTGGAGTGGAGAACACTCCTGGAAATGGGCAAGCAGGGTAATCCTGCAATAAGAGCAAAGGCTTTAAGGTCATAATGGAGAAGCAACTGAACACAGGTTGTGGGGGCAAAGCCATACTAAAAAGAGGTAAAATGGTCCCTTATATAGAAAGGCAGGAATGTGAGCAGATTCAGACATGGGCTTTTTAGGTTGTATATAGTCTAGATGAGGCCAGTTCCTGACAACTCTCAGCTCCAGAGCTCAGTTTTTTAATAACGGTGTAGCAAAATTGGTGACTGCACAGAAAAAAAAAAAAAAAGCCGCAGCAAGTGCCACAAAAATTGTTCCAAAGCCATAGAAAGTACTTTAAAGTGTGAAAGAGAGCAATCTGTTTAGCTTATCAAAAAAAAAAGGAAGAAAAAAAAAAAGGGACTGAGAGATCACTTGATTACAATGTGCTATTACCTTCATGAAACAGTGGGAACCACAACGCTTTTTAGCATAGGAGATAAAAAGACCCGGCAACTGGAATCTTGAGACAGACAAATCTGACATGGTAGGAATGCATTTTTAAGAAGAATGGTCAAAAAGCTCTGATCAAGGTATCAATGGAAGTAATGAATCCTCTACCTCTTAGTGTCTTCTGATCAGGACATACAGCTTCACCATGTCAAACATGCTATTGCCATCTCTCCTATTTTTAGGAAAGTCACCCTCTAGCATTTTTAATGGCTGAGAGACCCTTTGTGGCAGTAAAGAGAAGGGAACAACAGAAGGGCCCAGAAATTTTTCCCCAGAATATTTTTAAACACTCAGTAATTACAGCAAGTTTTAAATAATTGAAGAAAGTCGTTTGCACAAAACCTCTGATTTGCATTCTTTAAAAGAAATTCCTGGCTCACAAGCTTCCTTCTTTTTGCTCCTTGCAAAACCATTCCTGGCAGGAGCACACCAGCATTTAGCAGGTTTTCCCCAGTGCTGCAGCTCTTGAAGGCAAAGACTGAGAGTTTGGAAATGCCCTAGGAAGGCTGTCAGAGCCAATGGGCACCAGGCAGTGACAGCAGACTTGCAAGCCAAGAGCAGCCTCACTACCAGCGTGTGTGATAGCTACTCTAATCACCACCCATGCAGACCTTAGGCCAGCTAAAACTCAAGGGAACATTTCTTTCTGCGTTTATGCCAGCATTAATGCTCCAAATTTTGGTTTCCCTTGTCCAGGATATCCAAGATACAGAAACTGATCCTGCCCATGGGATACAGGATTCTCTTTTCAAGAAATAATACCTAGAGAATGATCAAAGGCATCAATAGTCAGTGGATTAAATGGGAGCTGTGGATGTTGGGTTATATTAGCTTCCAATTGAGTGCCTGCTACTGATTTTGAAGTGCCTAAACTAATGACACTAGAGACTGTAAATGTTGCCTAGCTGTGCTTGATCTCCATGTCCCAGAGGAATAAAGAAAGCAATAAAAACTAATACTGTCAGGAACTGCAACATGCCCCTAGTGACAATGCACAGGGAGCAAGCAAAGAGGAGTAGGAAGCTGTTCCCCCAGCTCACCATAACAGTGCTCATGTGCACGATCATGTTTTGCACCATTTTCAGAGTGATTTTGGAATTTATTCCAAAGGTATAGCAGGAGCTACAGAGTGAAGGGGGAGACACAAATTGTAATGCAAACAGCTAGGGAAGAGGCTGAGAAAAGTGCTGGAGCAGCAGACTAACACTCAGGGACACCCTGACTCGGGTTCTGCGATAGGGAATGAACATTAAGAACTGAGGCATTTGAACTTCCTACTCAGATTCCTGCAGCCAGCCTGGGTTTGCTGATTTGATTAAGGATTGACTGTGCCCATGTGAATTTAAATTGATTTCTCATTGCAGCATGAATCCCTCCCTCCCTCCCTCCCTGCAAGAGAAGGCATGGCAGCTGAAGTCACCTTTACAAGTCACGCTGACATGGGAGAAAGAGGCTACAGGGGAGAAAAATACTTATGAGATAATGAGCAAATACTTTTTAATTACGTGGTGAACTGAGTATTTCTCCTGTTTTCTGATCCAGATCCAGTCTGGTAGAAGAGAAAGATGGATGTAGGACTGAGAAGAGATAGGAGAGCACAGGGGTGAACGGGATTTCCACCAAATGGCTTTGCTCCTGCTGTGAACCCTGATCTCCCATGGCTGGGTCTCCTTCTTGATCTGGTATGCACAGTTTTTGATTTCCTCTGTCTGCTGCAACAAGCATTCATGTAAAATTCCCACAGGCACAACTTTAGAGGCCTCCTAGTTTCCAAAGGAGAGGTAAGCCAGGTGAACCCTGAATTCTCCCTGCAGTTGAGAGGGACTGTTTTCTGACTGGGTTTTTTTAATGCTAGCCTTGTTCAACCCTCTAATATCACTGATGCTTTGGTAAAGTGCCTCGAATCTGCAAGGCACATAATTTGCTCAACTACCAGCATTCCCCATCAATAATGAAACTAAAAACATAGCTTAATAGACAACAAGGCTAGAGCAGCTGGCAGTGCCGCGCAAATCTGGCACTCTTGCTGCTGAGTTTATTAGACGTTTTATAGTCCTGGGAACTAAAGATAATGGATCCTGTTCCCATATGCTGCATCAACAAGAGCTGGGACTCCGTTGTGCCATTGATCTATGAGGCAGCAGTGAATACGACCCAGACACAAATGCTAAAATGAATCAATCCTAAGCTGTTAAAGAGACACCACGAAGCACTTTCCAGTTTTCAGTTCTTGCTTTCTAATCTCCATTCCATGAAATACTCTCCCAAGGGTTTTTAAATACAACCGTTTGCTGCAGACTTTGGGATCAGGTTGAGAGGAATTGCCCCAGTGGATCAGAGAATAGAGATGAAATTTAGAGCCCATTAGACTTAGTAGGCACTTGTGAGCTCCACCCACTCCCTATGAAGCAAAAGCTTTTTGGGGATTGCTTTAATTTTTAAAAAGTGCTGCGTGATTATGTTCATACAGGTTTACTGGAGGGTTCATAAAGTTATTCTCCTTGGATAACTGGAAAACAAACTTTGATTTGTTTCCAAGTACAGAAAACTAAGTATCTGCATCCAAGAGAATTTAAAAAAAAATTAAATAGGCATTAGTCTGAACCTGACTGATAGTGAATACTACTCAGGTGCTAACATTGGCTACTTCAGAAACTATGACACCTTCCAATGATGGTATATGAAGCTGCTGGGGCTGCTGCAGTCTCAAATCCATTTCTATTGAACCTATGTCAACGTGCTCTATTTTATCCATTTAAAATACATCATATTCAATATCCACAAATTGCTTTAAAGCAAGCATGCAAGGAAAAAACTCTAAAATAGCAGACTCTAGACTGACACCTACAAACATAAAACAGAGACAAGAGAAAAATGCCATGATATAAAATCAGTTTTCAAAGCAAGGAGAGACTGTCTAGCTGTGTACACAAAATGAAAGTTTCACCAAGACGTTATCACATAAAATAGTTTGGAGAGTTCCTACTCAAATGTAGGGTTATGAAAAGGAAAGACAATCAGCTCACTCCTCCTGATTACGAATGCCAAGACAGTCTGATGACGGCCTCAGGCACTTTCGTGGCTCCATATGCCCAAAATCTCTGCAAAATCACATCAAGTGGCGTTTGGTATTTAACCTTGCTGTGCCCTTTATGGCAAGAAATAATGCTACTTGGGTACAATGGCTCTGCAAAATCGTGAGGGCTTTTCAGTAATTATTATCAAGTAAATAACTCAAGAAGATGTATGGAGAACTAAAAAAGAGACTAAAGAGACTTAAACCCACAACATGCATTCATTAGTATGGTAAATTATTTTCTCCTGTACTTATCTGAATGGATGGGCAAATAATGAGTCTTTTAGATTTGTGAAGCATCTCACACCCGGGAGGAGACCTGGTTGCTTTGCTCATTGAATCATTCTGGTCATTTGGACAGTGAAACACAACAGCTGTTTAACAACACACCCAAGTTTACAGCCTTAGGTAGAAGCAATGTAATTAATTTAAAAGGAGTTAGACTGCTAGTGCTAGTATTGGATTTAAGAGATGACTTACTCAACGGCTCTAAGAAATCCAGACTTAGCTTGCAGGAGCAAAAAAAAAATCCTCTGCCCACCTATGTGGACTCACTGAGCGCAGTGAGTTTTGCATGATTCGTTACTCACATGACAGACATTTTATTGGTGCTGATCAAGAAAAATGCATTTCAATTTTCAATACTAAAGGAAGCTTATTACGAAAGCTGCCCATTAGGATTCTCCTTAGTAGGTGTGTTAGCAGGTTGAACTGTTGACTCAAAAGAATACAATAAAAACTAATATAGGTGCAAGAGGAATAATACAAATACTGGTTTTGGTAAAATTCTGTTGCCCCCAAAAGACATCATCTGAAGACTCCGGCATAGATGATGACTTGATGAAAGTGTTCAAGAGAAGTTAGCAGAATGCAAATTGAAGTCTCCAACAGCATTGAGACTGTGATTGACACATGCAATACCTTATGTAAAGAGCTCAAAGGGTTCCTGTCAAAGCTAAAACAGCCCAAAATAATTTTATTTGTTACTAAAAATATGCCATGTTATGCTTATTTGAAATTCTTTTTTTTTCACATTTTTCTACAAGAGCTTCCTTTTTACACAATAATTTTAAACAAAGCAATTATCTGAACATCTGAAGCCCAAAACACTGCTCTTGTCCCACAACTGTACTTTACACCCCAAAATGCAGATACAGTTGTAAACATATGCCCTAACTATAGGCTAGCCACTTCACACCAGAAAAACCTCATGTGCTGAAGAGAGAGGTGAGCATCACACCATAAAGCCTGGTGTCCAGAGTGAAGGGCATCGATGAGCAGAGTTTTATTCCTAACTCTGCTACTCACACGTGGCCATTGACCAGCTGGCCTGATGATTCCAGACTCACTACTGCCACAGGCTGGGGTTGGAGGGATTTGAGTTTGCATGTGAATGATGCCCATTGCAGAGGATTGTAACATGAAGAGTCATGAATTGATTGCAGCCTGAAAAGGGAAAAGAGGAGAAAAATCATGACATGCTGGGAACTCCTGTAGCACTCATGTTCAAACACTGGTAAAGTAAAAGTCCTCATGAAGCCCAGGCAAGAGATCTCTTTTGGATCCCGAGTGATTTTTCAAAGGTTGGAAAGATTTGCAGGGAGTTGTTTTCCTTCTGAGCTTTCCCTTGCCCCTGTCCTCACCCCACAAGGAGAGGGCAAGTTGGTGGGGCACCTGTCCGTTCGATTGGGCCCCACTGAATGGCCTTCCTGCCTTCATCCTGGTTCAGTGTTTCATCATTGAGTGAATGATTTAATTTTTCAGCTCACTAGCTAAGTGGCTCCTAACTAGCAAAGCATGCTCCCAATCTTTCCCTGCTGGTACCTGCTGCCTCGAAGGCAAAGCAATAAAGCACAGCTGGTGCTTGGTGCCCCCCTTTACCCAGGCAGGTTTAACCTCCCTTCTCTGCTCAGCAGGTCTTCCCAGCTGCTGAAACCTCTTACCAGCCCTGCTGCCTGGCTGAGCAGGCAGCTCGGTGCAAGGAAACGAGCTGGACAGCTGACCTTTCACCCGCTCCTACCGGAAATGTGTGCCTGCACCTCAAGAGCCTCGAGACGGCATTCAGCCCCTTGCCTGTGCACAGAGACCTGCTGACCCTTGCACAGCCCCAGAAGGACAAAATGTGAAATAAGACTCTATTTAAACACGACACAGAGGCGAGAGCTGGTGGAGCCTGTGCAGCTATGGGGGGACAGAGTCTGGCCATGGAGGCGATGGAGCTACTGAGATCAGGCTGCAGCTCAACAGCACAGGTTAGTGCACACCAGTCCTCCCATAATCTCCATGCTGAACTGTGCAAGCCATGAACTAAACCCCCAAAATAATTAAACATCATCTTCTTTAACTGCCACTAGCAGGAAAATAAATAAGACATCCCAACAGAGGAAGATAGAGTAATTTCACGTTTACGCTTCCAAGGGAAAAGGGAATTTGAAACAAACAAAACATCTCTTTTTCCCTGCAGAGAGAGAAACTGCCTGTCAAAGCAGGACCATAGTGACAATGAGGACTCTGCAAAATTCTTCTGTTTGCTTCTGCATTTGATTAGCTGTCTGCATTATGTGTTTAATTTCCTGCCATTGAAGCACATTGCTGTCATGGTGATAGATGCTATAGAAATCAGGAAAATAAATAAATAAAAGTTCAGAACACTTTTGACCAAGCCTGCGCTAATTAGCGCATAAGGCAAACAGACAAATGTTTTCTGAGATTTGTGTCAATCGTATCCAGGTTCCTCCCCTGCTTCTCAGATACCAGTGAAACCCTTTCTAGAAATGGAAATAAAGAAAGGCAGCAGATGGTGCTGGGAATACTCCTAACATGTCTCCATTCAGACCCAGCTACTAGTGGCAAACCACAGAGGTAACAAGCACTGTGGAGCAGCAAATATTTAACGTGACGGTCATAGCAGAGCCAGGAAGGCAATATTGCAAAATGACTGGTGAAGGGCTAACCCTTCAGAACTTGTGTGGGTGGGATGCTCCACCTGTAATGGCAAAAGCTGATATCACAGGAATAGGTGGAAGTGGGAGGGGAAGGAGAAGGGGGCTATCCCCGGGCAGAAAAAAGTGAGAATGGAGACGAATCTTGTTAACATAGTTATATTTATATGTAAAACCATATAAACCATAGTTTATAACACCAAAATAAATAGTGTGGTAGCATTCATCTCTACTTCTGGACTTTTTAAAAAAAATCAAAATAGTAATAATTGTAATTAGCAATTGTAATTGTAATTAGGGTTCAAAAACAAAAGCATCCTAAGAGTTTTACGAGCAAAAACAAAGATTGTACTTTTAAAGTGAGGAAAGGACTTGTCTGATTGACAGCAGGAAAGAAATACATAAAAATAACTCCTTTCCAAAACCAAAGCGGAGTTATTATTTCTTGCAGAGCTTCTACCACAAGCCATCATCATCCCCTCCTGGCTGGCTTTCCTGTAAAGATTCAGAGGTACAACACATATCCTCAAGCCATGTAATATCACTGCTTTTGCACTGTCTATGCAGTTCTGATCAAATTTTCTTTGATCAGAAAATTAATCTTGGTTGGAAATAGGAAACAAAAGGTATACTTACTGGACACAGTCAATATTAAATTAGCAGATGTTTAGTATTTTTTTCCAGGGTACCATAATTTCTTGGACAAATACAATCTCAATTTAGGATATAGGCGTAAATTCTAATCTCAGTAACAACATCTCCCATCATATTGCACTGTCACCTGCACATACTTTGCAATGCAAATTGCCCCAAACACATCCTTCCTTTCTGTTCACACCACTAAATGGAGGTCTATAGCCTGAAATCCCATGGCATGCATTTTTGGCTTTGCACAGTCTAACCTGTAGACTTTGACATAATGTCATAACTGTCCACCATAGTAACTGAATCTCTGCTGTTAAAAATCACTTGCTAGCAATTATAGCTTTACAGAACAAGGAAGTTTTATAGGGGCTGCTTTTGTTACAACATGGAAGGAGTTACTGAACAGTCAGTGTTGGCTGCATTTTTTATTCAGATGGCTGTAGTCCGTACTTAAGGAGCTTGTGTAACCTTGTGCAGCAGAAACAAGGCTAACAAGTGGACTGCTGACATAGCTATGCAGTAAGGGCTGTAAGTAAGGAAGCACTGAGTAAAATCTTGGGATTCAAGGAATCCTGTAACACCCAGCCATTCAAGGATGGACTAACCATCTTGCCTCAGGAGCTGCTGGTCAAGATAGTAACTGTAGTATTGGTATTCCAGATCTCACATATGTTCTGCTAAATTCACCTCTCCTTGACAGAGTGTTTCGATCTCAACCAAAGCAGAAAAATTATCCCCCAAAACTTATCCAGGTGTCACCAGATGATTTGACGAAAGCAGTCACCATTTATACAAGGAGCAGCATCTTCCATAGCTCTCTCTCACTGCTGGCCTTATGCTGCTTTAGCTCCTGGAGGAATGAAGCTTCAGCCACAAAAATCCTGTCTGCTGTGTCAGAAACCTTTACTGCCCAGACCTGGCCATCACCAGCCACTGGTCACTGCCATCACCAGCCCATGCTTTGACCAGGAGAAGTTCTTGATTTGCTGCATCATCTCATCGTGGTTTGGACATGTCTCCTCGCCACAGGTAGGGCACAGTAGAGCAGAGGCAGCTGTCAGGGTGGCAAGGAATGGCTAAGGAAAGAAAAAGTGACAGCTGAAGCCTATGGAAAGCTGTAGGGAACAGGGGAAAGTGGAAGACACAGCGTGCAGGCTGGCACAGCCTTCCATCATATCGTACAGAGACAGACCCGCCTCCAGCAAGCTTGGGCTAAAAGCCAGCCGTGCTCAAAAGCACCTAGAGAACAAATTGGGCAGCTGTGGGGAAAAATGCATTGCACTGCAGATGCAACACTATGAAAATAGCCTAACCTGCTGACTGGACAGCCTGCACATATCTAACTAAAGCAGCAGGATAAGCACCAAAGGTGTCAATTTGTCGTAGCGCAGTACAGAGAGTGGCAGGGAAGATGTATGTGAGTGGGAGAAGTTGAGGCCATCACTGCATCCAATGCAAACTTCCAGAGGGAGAAGTTTAATGCTATCTAGGAGGTTACTGAAGAAGCAATTCTGATTGCTTATCTGTGTACCTTTTCCAGCACACTAAAAGGTTTGTGGTGAGGGGCACAGGGTGCCTGCTATTGGGTAATGTAGACCCCAGCAGTGCCATGGCCAAAGGAGCACCTGACTTGAAGTGGATTCACCTGTGAGGTCCATGCCTGCCTGGTTGAGAGCAGAAGGCATGGGCCAGATGGAGCAGCCTGTAGGCCAGCCTGCAGCATCTCCATAGCCAGTTGTTTGCTCCCGGCATTGTACAGAGCAAGCTCTGATCATCTCCAAATGCTTCCTCAGGGCCACGTTCAGAGCATCAGTTCAGTGCTGGTCTAAGCCTCACGTGTTGTGGCCCCAGTGATGGGGCTGGGGGCACTGCAGGGTGGCATCTTCATGATACTTGGCCAGCCTTCCTTGTATCACGTGCTATTGGCGTATAACTGCACTGTCAGGCTCCGAGGAGGTGCTGCAACTATTTGGCAACACTGCTTTTGTTGTGATGCAGAGGAACAGGGCTGCCATGGTGCTACCCTGCAAGCGCCCCTCTGCAAACCCAGCTTCTGAGTGTCCTGATATGCATTTTCTTCCCAGTTTTAGATGCAGATGGTTTTGGGGAGTTTTCTTCAAGGCCACATATATCATCAGTCCTGTAAATGATTGCAGTGGCATCAGCTCCTGTCCTTGACTGTGCTTCTTTGTCAAGCGCAGCAGTGATAGCAATCACTCCGGTGTTTTGCAAAGCTGCAGATCACTATTGCCAATCTTTGTATAACCAAGAACTAATTAATCTTCACCACATCTTTGTGAAGAAGGTAAGTATTATCACTTATTATCTTTCCTGTTTTACAAACATAAACTGAGATGGCAAAACAAAAAATGATTTGCTGATGGCCAGGCAAGATAAACACGTCGTGGGCAGTAAACACAATATTGCTCAGTGGAAGAAGGCAGTCTGTGAGATTCCCAGGTTTTACTTTAATGCAGATAATGAAGAATAGCCATCGTAATAAACAGCTGTTCTATGAAATGGAGGCTTTCTGCTCTGAGAATAAATCAAACAGCAGCCAGATTATTTTACTAATTTTACTGCGAAATAAATACAAAGATGAAGGACCCAAATTCTGAAACAGAGCAGCAGCTGCACACATTTGGTTTCGGTTTTTAAAAAGAGCATATTTCCCATTTAGGCTTCAAAGTGGCTGCTCTGTCAAAAGGCCCACTGACATATTGAACCTCTTGACATTTTGATTTTTAATTTACTCTGAAATATTGCAGAGGGATCAGTTAAGTGCTGAACTTCATTTTTCTTTTAGTGTGCTGCAGTCAAATGGAGTGGAGCTGTATCTTTAAAATCTTGCCCCATTTTGCCTGTAGTAGGGACATGGAAAATTGGCTTTCTGTGAGTGCAAAGGCAAGAAAGGATGTAGAAAGCTTGCTGAAAAAGAACTGAAAATTGCCTGTTTCACTGTAGCTTTGTCTCAGTAAGATGCTTCTTGTCTGCAGAAATAGTAGTTGTTTCCTACCTTCTTATTCTGTATATCAGCAATTACACTGGCCATTTTAAGAAACTAGTTATAAATGTGGATTATTTTCTTGTCTGGTCAAATGTTGAATAATGATTTAGTATTCCTGTGCCACATTCTTGCAAAGCACTTCAAACTGATTTGAGTACATGAGCCTGATCTTTTCAAAAATCTTAACTGAGTAAGAAGTAGCTGAAATTATCCTGAAAAAAAGCACTCAGGTGGCTCATCATTTCTTAGCTGTACGAGGTGAGAAGGGGAAAGGCAAGACAGTAGTAAAAGCAAGGGAAAAATTTCCTGGGAACAAGCTCAAGATGCATCCAAAGGGAAATCCCTTAGGGCCTCCAAGGAGGTAAACAACTATCATTAAACCGTCCTGCAGCTCTTCGGCTCACTTACCTTCCCTTTTTATTTTTTTTTCTTTCTTGTAGAGAACCTTCACACTGTGCTGTGCCCTGAATTTATTCATTCTTTATATGATTTGACAGGTACCTTTTCCATATTTTTTTTCTTTAAGTTCTGGGCACCATTGCTAGTATTCTGTCTAATTTTCTTCTAATAAACAATACAGTTAAAGACTAGTTTGAGGAAGTTGCCTCTCTTCTTGGTAGGCAACCAGCACAAAGACAGATTCAGGCAATAGCAAAGCAGGAACAAAAGTGGGGTAAAAGGGAGACCTTCCTCCTTATGTTCCTATATTGGTCACATAGAGAATCACTCCAGTGCCTAAAATAAAGAGACATGAGCATCTAAAGGCAGAGTACTGTTTGTGATGGGCAGGTTTCCCCATCCTGCCATGTTTCACTGTAGCCCAATCTGGGAAGGCTTGCTGTTGCCTGGGCATACAAAGAGCCACTTGTCTTTACTTGTCTGAGAGGGGAGCTTAAGCACTGAGAAATTTTCACCCTGTGAGCAAGCCAGAGGCAAAGTAAGACATGATGCATGGCACTTGCAGTCACCTGGTCTTTCATTTTTGGTTGTGGGTTACATATTTCTGTGGCAGACAAGATGATGCCACATTGGGGAATGCTGCTGCACCTGGGAAGAGGTACTGGAACATGTCTGAGGATGTCAATTGTTGGGATGAAGACTTGGAAAGATCATAAGGTTGAAGGCAAAGATGATAGAAAGGGTAGACCTTCAAATGGCCTGGGTAACTCTTCAGCTGTTTTCACAGAAATTTGTCAGAGACCAGCACCCTAGGAGGGGTGACTGACCAAATGCCACACAACTTTGCACGCAAAGACCAGAAAGGACAAAAGTGCATGTACCAGGAGGATGGTGTTCCCTGTGGGGAACACAGTATGGTTTACAGAACAAAAAGGAAAGAATTTTTGGATGAATGGGGGCGGGGGGGAGGTGTGGGGTGTGTTTCATTGCTTCTGAAAGAAATCCTCAAGTACATTAGTTATGAAGGAGATTGCCTTATTCAAAGGAAAGTGAAAGGCAGGGATAGGCACTTTGTAGCCAGATGTTGCTGGGGAGTGCATGATGAAGCCATTTGCCCAGGACAAGTCCATCATTAACCCAGAGAAGTCACCAACTCTGGCAGTTAAGTTTAGGGAGACCTTCTTGCAAAGAGAAACCCACCAGCTACCAAGGCGGGGGTTGCCCTGAGGTTCTGCAGTGCTTCCTCTCTGATTATATGATGAGAGCAACAAAAAGGCACAGCTGAAAAAGAAGAAGAGGAGCTTTACTGGTTTTCTTCCCACTTGTTTAGTTATACAGGTGCCAGATTTGCAAGCAGAACATCTTATTGAAGTTTCAGACAGATTTGTATTGATTTGAAGTCAGAACATTGTCCAACTAAGTGAACCTGCAATAAACTAATTTTATGCCAAGTTAAGCCTGTACAAAAACATCTTGCAGTGGTTAAAATGAAGTGGCATTTAAACCAAGTAAACTTAATTTGATAAAACTTCAGTGAGAAGATTATTATTCATATTAATGAAGAGTAAGAGAATGTTCTGTGCAGTGCACCAAACCAGCAATGCCTGGCTAACGGAGGGCTATGCCGAGTGACGTTTCCTTTGGTAGTAGAATGTCCGTCTCTCCTCCATGACAATTTTAGCATCTGTTGATGAAGGCATTCACAACACTTTTGTGGATAGCCTCTGTCTCCCTTATCTCTGATTCCTTATCTCTCCTTATCCAGAGCTCCTGTGGTTACCGCCATCGAGTTTTGGTTTGGTTTGTCACGACAAAACAACTGTATTTTCTTAACGGCAATATCCCCGATTTTTCCCGGCGTGCGGAATGGGGGAAAACCCGGACTGGATTTTTCCCGGAGTACGGAATGGGGGAAAACCCGGACTGGATTTTTCCCGGAGTACGGAATGGAGGAAAACCCGGACTGGATTTTTCCCGGAGTACGGAATGG
>NW_020955483.1:88086-168864 GCF_003031625.1 Empidonax traillii
TCCCGGGGTACGGAATGGGGAGGGGGAAAGAGCATTTGAGAGAGTTATTCATATAATTCTGGTTGCTCAAAAAAACCCTGTATTTGAATCTATACAGCAACATCAAATAGAGTTTTATGAACATTTTTTTCTTAAAAATCCTCATTAAAATTTAAAACCTAGTTCTAAATCTTTGACCAAAATAAATTTCTATTATAGTATAATTTGTTATTCAGAAAGAGTAAGGTAGCAGATAGTGTCTAAAGCCAAGACAAAACTACAAGATGGCATGTAAAATAACTGTAATTAAACAATCAAATGTAGCAATTAAACATGAATGATTCTTTAATAGGTTGAATGAGGATGCCAAACAAGACTCCACAGGTGGCAAGTTTATTCCCCTGTGCTCGTTGGTATTTTCATTAGCAGCTCTTGGCATAGTCAGACATGCAAATATGCCCCTGTCTTTAAGAGCAAGCCCCTATTTAGGTATCATTCAAAACAGGGAGGATACACAAATATCGAGAAGGACAGGATTAAAGTGTTTGGGAGATAAATTGAAGAAATATGCTGAGAGTCAACAACGTCAATGTTCTGCACAGACAATAATGAAATACACCACTGTAGCATGGCAATAGAAAATGCTTGGAATTGTTGTTTTGCTGTGTGGTATCCAGAGGTCCTTCAGCCAGAGCTGGGGGTCAGGTCACTTGTGGTGCTTTTCCCTTTTCGGTGCTACCTGTGCATAAAGTCCTCTGCAAACAGTTGTAGATTGATTAACATTAGCAGATATGTCCACCAGTGCAGTTTTCCTGTCATATCCCAGAGAAAAGATGGAATGACTTTACTTTCACTAGTTCAGAGACAGATTTTGAATTCACTTTTTAAAACCCTCCAGCATTAGCTGAAATCAATGCTTTAAAAAACAATAATAAACATGAATTAAATAAATATAATTCTAAAAAAGCAAATTGCACTATTTATATCAGTGTGCACAGGCAGTACTGCCAACTTTTGTGTGGTGCACGGGCCTTGGGCTTGAACTGAAGTCAACATGTGTCTTCTTTCATTTCTTTGGGTGGACTTTGAGTGAAGGAGCAGTTTTCCAAGACTGCACATGTAGCCTGGCTGGCAGGGAGAGCAGCAGGGATGGGGGCCTGCATGCACAAAGGCAGTCCCAGACATGAGGCCATCCAGCCTGTTAAAAACAGGTTAATGCGCTTGGGAGATGGAGAGAAAGGAGTTTGGCTTTTGGTTTGGCACCACCACATGCCAGCCTACATGAGACAGAGAGTGAGTGCCAGGTGAGGATTGAAGTTCAGGTTTATTGCTACCCCCAAGCAATCAAGCATCATGAATCAAACCTGTATCCATGGAATGGTTTCAAACTCAGGGAATACCATAATAGCAAAATGCTCTTTGTTTCCTTGACCTTTTCATTTCTGAATCTCCATGGGTAACTGATGTCACAATTTGAAGAATTTACATTTCCTTTCAAAGAAAGTAATGTTTATTTACTTAGGAAAGATGTGAAACTCACTGGCCTCCAGGAGCAGGAGTTTTAATGAACACTGGAGAGATGAGCCTATGGAAAAACTGCAAGAGTCGATCAAACTGCAGCTACACAAAAGAACAGTTTGCTCTGCTTCCAATATGACAATATTTACCTGTCATGGTAAGAGATCTAGAAGTCAGGCTTTCCTTTGCATTTCTGCCCAAATCTGTATTTACAAAGCTTGATTTTGTGATATCCTCTCCAGCATCTAAATCAGCGAGCTCTCTCACACCAGTGATGATATTTCCACAGAAGACAGATTAATTTTATTTTTTTTTCCATTGATCTGGGACTTGAAACAGCTTTCAGGAGGGAGGCAGATAGGAAACAAGAGGGGATTTAAGCTTTTCACTTCACCTTTAAAAAAAACCCCATGCAGCATTGCCGTCCCTGGAGTGGGCCCACGTTATTACTACAGCCACAGCCACATCATCAGAGCTACAGCGCTTGGAGTTGTAGATCATCAGTCTGCTGTCACGGCCGTGATGTATGATGGAAAAAGCCATCCATCTGCAAACGCCGAGCACAAAGAGCTGTGGCTGCAAGGATGCAGTGTGGCATGTGCGACACATACAGCAGCAAGCATTTTCCAAATAAAAAAGACATAAACGTGGTAAATTGAAGGAAGGAAAGGGGAAGGTATGCAAAGCCTCTCACTCCTGGGTCTCCAAAATTGCAAAATGCAAGTATGTTCTCAAATCTAGAAATGGCACCTGTGAATCCAGGTATTGCTTCTTCCACTTGCACACCTCGTTCTCTTAAAGCTTATATTTGTTTTTTTTCTCTTTGAGTGTAAAACCTCAATTGTATTTACACCTGCTTTAGGATCTTTACAGACAAAAGACATTTAAGGCTGTGAAATCTTGGGAGAAGGGAAAATGGCATGGTGGATCAATCAGCTGATGCTTCTTCCCTGCACAGCAGGAGACTCCAGCAAACCTCTTGTATTTTGTGTGAAGGCTCAGCTCTGACTGAATTTTTCTTTTGGCATATAAGAGAAGAAAGATATTTAAATTTTGAAAAAAGGAAGTGAGAGAGACCAGGAAAGCCTAAGTGCTTATTCATGGCTGCACGTTTCTCAACTAAAAGCTACTGTTGATTGTCCAGGAGAGAAGCCATTTCTTGTGTTACTCTGCTGCACAATACTCCGAGTGTGGGTGCAGAGAAGGTTTGCAGCTAAATAAAATTAAATTTTAAAAAAAATCTAAAAAATGTTATGCATCGGTCACAGAGGCAGTCATATGGATGCGTTCTGGGATGCTGATCATCCAAAATGGTTCTCCTGAGTTTTTAACACCTGTCACTGGTGACAAGCAAAGCCAATGCCTTTCAAAAGCAGACATTCAGGGAAGAGTTTTGTTTTTTCCCTCTCCAAGCAAGAAGTGCCTCATTAAAAGTCAGAAGCCATAAAGAAGTGTGTGTCACTGCAAATGCATATGGGAGCAAGCACTTCAGTTGCTCTACCTTGTGCAGTGGCAGGGGGGACAGTCTTTCAATTTCAAACAGTTACAATGCAGTTTTCAAAACATCTACCTCCATCTAACATAATGCACTTGAAATAACACATTCTTGCTCATTAATAGCAAATTATGGCAAATACATGCAGTTGCTCTTGAGAATGTAGGTCTAAAGACCTTTGACAAACACATCATCTCTTCGTGGGAATGTGGTAAGGCCCATACTTTTCAATATCTTATTTTTGTTTCTCAGAAATTACTAATTCCTAATACTAACTTGACACTAGTATTTTCATGTCAATCTACGAAAAAAGCAGTTTAGTTTTGTTTAGTTTAGTACTAGTATTCTTTCATTTTTTTTAATATATGCTTTTCCCTCAATTAATATTTGAGCCAATCACAGATCTTTGTCGCTAAGAGTTTATTTAAGGAAACTGGATCTTTTTGCTGGTCAAATCATCACTTATGATAGTTACGAATTTATGCAAAATATGTTTTGTAAAGCAAAAAAGTCTCTAAATCAACATACCCATCCGTTCAACTCTCCTAAACAGAGGATGAACTTTGCTGAAGGCAATAGTAATTTAGCTCTTCCCCAAAATGGTAATGAATTTTTAGAACTCGGCTGCACGAAGGTGAGTTGACTCTGCCTTTGTGAAGAAAAACAGTGGAAAAAAAGGCAATTGCAGGACAATCAAGGAGACATCCCAGGAGGGCAGCCCAGACAGATGATCCTGAAGATTCTGCCTACAAAGTACCATAGCACTTTTGGCAGCACAGCAAAACCTTTCCAGCCCTACACCAACTAACCCACTTCCTTTGGGAATGCCTGGCATAGAGAAAGCGTAGGAGGGTATGAAAAAGACTGGCAGCTGAAGTGATACCAGATCTAAAAATCGTTCTTCAGAGGTCTACTAATGAATGCACTGGTATTGTCTAAAATAAAGAAAACATCCACGGCAAAGGAGGCAGCACACTTGGCAGAGGAGGGATCCCAGGACAGCTGAGAGCGTGTGACTGTGTGTGGCCACAGCTCAAGAGGGCTTTTCAGTTTTTCTGCTTGAAACTCTGCCCCATTTTGGTTTAGTTTGTTTTGGTTTTTCTTAAACTACTTTATTCAGTGCCAACTCCTGAAAAGAAATGTGTGGGAGAAAAGCTCTCAAGGAAAGATTTATTTTTAGCTTAAATAGCTAGGCCAGCAGTTTACAAAGCCAGCAAAGGACCAGGTTGCACTATCCAGGACACTCAAACCACCATGGGCAGAGTCCTTATTTAATTCAGGAACTAAGTTTTGGCTTGCACACTTCCCCTGTTTATCTGTGTCTAAGTATGGGATTTCTCCAGTGACGCCTGAGGGGATGGATCCCCTTTCTGACAGGCAACAGGAAGGAGAGGATGGAACTGCCAAAGTCATTTTTGCCAGCCAAATTGCAGCGGACAGCTGACACGCTGCCATCCCGACCCCTATGGCAAAAGCTCCAAAGTGCCCTCATTCCTGCCTCCTCAGCCCCATGTGAGGTGCTCCTACTCCCCTGGGACTGCTGAACTCCGACATCAGTTAGCAGGTGTTGCCCTCATTTGCAGATCCTTGGGAAGGGCTGATAATTAGAAAGAGATTCCCAGAACAGTTTGCCACCGTTGACAGCACCACGGAAAGAGCAGGTAACTGGTTCGCATGCAAAAAAACAACCAAAAGCAATTTATTATGCAAGCATTAGAAAGTAAAGGTAAAGCAGAAAGAAATATTTTAAAAGGATAATTGTTTGAATAAACTGTTACCCTTATATAGAAGCATAGCTAATTAAATATCAGAGGTAAATCTTGCTAATTGTCGAGGAGCTGAACTTCCCATTTGCATGTTCAGTAATAAGATTTATGTTGCTTAAGTGGCGTCCACCTCTACAGTTGAGTTTTGTGATTTCAAGGCTTGAGCAACTGTAATAAAAGAGCCTTTTTAGAGCAAGTGTAGCACTGTGCAGTGTAATGTGGCATTCAGAATATATCAGCGTCACTTTACACAGGAATTCTGATTATTTTCAGCCTGTCATTTATCCCCAGTAAAGCGTCCTCCTCAAACCCTGGTGTCTCACCTAGTTCATGCAGTTTTCCCCATTTCTATAAACCTCTGTCATTTTAATCATGTGGTTTACATGTTTAATTCTTTAGGTAGAGATCTACTTTTATTTGCACACTAATGATTTTACTGGTAAACAGTCCTAAAATAGGGCAGCTAATCAACACAAACGCGAGACATGAAGATCGAGGCAGCAGCATCCATTCACATAGCAATGTATGTCTGCAACAGAAGAGATTTTTATTTTTCTGTTAAATAGGATGCCAGCAGGAACTGAGACTGCTCTTTGATTCAGCGATAATGAGTGAACGTTGCACCAATGAAATTTACATTTTGCCAGTGGTATGAAAAGAACAAAATTCTTCTTAGTTCAGATTTAGGGCCTCCAAATAGACACTGATTTTCTGAAATCTGAGTGCTCTGAAACTCCTGTTTTTGTGAATGAAAATTTTGGCAATTTAGTAAAAGATGGCACCCAACATGAAATGTAAAAGTAGGGCAGGTGAGTACCTGCATGCCTCCTCGAGAATCTTCTTCTCTGAAGCACATTAACCCATCTACCTCTTCCCTTTCCCCCACTGCAAGTGAAATTTTTGTCAGTTTCTGCCCTATCTGCTTCATCCGGTAACTTTCTGAAAATATATTAGAAAACCTATGAGGCTCTGTACTGAGGAAGAAGCACATTTCTCTGTGCTGACACCTACCATGTCAAACTATTATCTAGGCTTCCCGCTGGCTGATGTTGCCGGAGAAAGCTGAACTTTGACTTCGGGGCAGGCAGTGAAAGGTAATTTGGTCTGTACATCATATCTCAGGCAGGAAGGAGGCTGCAGGTCTCATCTGAAGCAGACCTGTGAGGCCACGCACAATGGCTGTGGTGGCTCAGGTGGCTGTTAGGCACCAGCCATCCCACAAGGCTGTAAGCCACCTGGAAGTGATGGTCTCCTTCCCTACTGTGAAGGAGCACAAAGGGCAAGTGCCATGTTGCCACCCAGCACATTGCACTGCTCAGATGGACACAGTCCACTTTCCACTGTTAGAGCTGTTAAAAAAGATGAGTATGTAGAAGTGTGTGTGTGTATACATGGGTCCTATAGATATGTGTGTATATATATGGGTCCTAACCTTAACACCAGGTTAAAACTGAAACAGCTTTACAAGGACGTAAAAAGATGTAGTCTTTGCTGGCTGGTTTGGTAGCATGGACAGTACTGGTACCTCTGTTTTATTCTGATAGTACTTCTAGTCTAAAGTAGACAAAGTTGGCCAGTGCCTAAGGGCCACTGACTAGGCATTTCAATGATTGTGTGCTCAATCCTGGCAATAAACACTATCATTTTATTTCTGTTTATTCTGTTAATTTGTGTAGAACAAACCCCAAGTTCCACATTATCTGAAAAATTAACAATACAGTGTATATCCACATGGAATCCTGAAGATGGAAACCCAAATATCCTACAACCACTATTGCTGTTGGTATCCTGTGATCAAGGTAAAATACTCCTTCCTGGCATCAGAGGTCCTACATAATTCCAGAGTGCTTTCAGACTGCTGCTAGGAGAGCCTCATATTGAAAGTAAGTCTTTTGGTCATGGGTGGACTTTAACAAACTAACAGAGATTTGCCCAATATCTTGTTAACTACATTGCTGTTATCCAAGCTATTACAGGCCAGCCAGTCCATCTAAAGATGTCCTTTCCCTATTAAGAGGACAGGGAGGAGTCAGCTGTTATTTGTTGTATTGTAGTGATTAAAAGAGACGAGCCTGAGCTAACAGCACTACCGGCTTCCCAGCATTGAATTAAGAGAAATGACTGTCCACTTTTTTTCCTCAATAAAGGAGGCATTTAAGCAATTTTTGGTATATTTTTCCTTCTGTTTTTAATGAGAAAAAGCAGTGAGCTCAACCTCCCATTAGAAACTATTATAAAACAGATAGTAGATGTATGGACAACAATAAAAGGAAGCACATCAGTTAACATTTGCAGACCAAGTAAGCAATTGCAGAAACAACAAATTATTTTTTTTAATTATGGCCAAAAATAAAGTCCCTTTCTATTCCCGACACTGAAAATGCAAAGCTACTTCTGTCTTACATAGCTTTCTTTTGGTGTCCCCAGTTTCTTTACTATCAAGAAGCTCAGCCTCCTTACTGGTGGGGTTGAGGAAATACTCTGCTTAGTGCTCAGGAGCATGGCCTCCTAGTAGTAATATAAAGCTACTTCATTCAAAGCGTGTCTCCAAATCCTGTGTGGGTACCAGCCTAATTCTTTCCCTCTCCTTCCACCCCACAACTGTTTACATCCCTTGTTACATCCCCCCACCCCTCCCAGCTCCCTTTTGTTAATTTACTATGCAGGGACAGCAGCACGTGGCAGATGAAAATGATGGAAGCAAGGCTCATTAGGATTCTATGTCCTTTGAGTGGTACGTAAAAAAATGCTGTGTGAAATGTCATGAAAGTAGATTTGGAAGTTTTGACAGATGTGAGAAAAGGAGAAATGTTTGCCATTTGTCTTAATGACACTTTAGTAAGTTTGGAGAGCCAAGGGGAAAAAAAAAACACTACACTAAGTGACAATTCTGGAGGGATGTGAACTGTTTCCAGAACTGATGCTGGGGCTGAGAGCAGGCCCACAGCATATCAGTAGGTCTGGTCCTTGGAACAGGCTGCCAAAAGGGAACAGCAAGTGGGGTAAAAAAACAGCAAGTGAAAATCATAGTTCTTCATGGCTTCAGCTTGACCTTTGAGTAAGACTGGGTAGTGTATTTCTCCCCACAATGCTGCAGCCCTGAGGACTCTTCAAATGCAGCCAGCAGTGCAAACAGAAACATGAAAATAGTATAGGAGCATGAGAGAACTTATTTATGTGTAATTACTAACCCAACCAAGACAATTATTGGCAATGTTATATCTAAACAAAAGGTTCCTCGGCTAAAATCTAGTTCTACAGAAGTCAGACACTAAGTTGCCATTAACTTGAAATTGTCCAAAGGGGTTTTAAGTTCTGTCCATTGGCATTACAGGAAAAGAAAGGATGAGTCATGGACACATCAATTTCTTTTGACTTCTGAGTTTGGAAGCTGACTGTGCCAGATTCATAAATATCTGGCTTCAGTGGCTGCACCTTTTGTCCCCTTTAGGCTCTAAACACTCATTTCTCTCCACTGTGGGGAAGGACATTACTGGCAACAATAGTTCTGCACACCTTTGACCAAACCAATTGCATTTCCCCCAAACAGGCTTTCACCTCCAGCAAACATTTCTTAGCTCCCCTTCAATAAATGTTCTTACACCTTCAAGGCAAAACTGCCTGCTAAGCAGGAAAACCCCCTGGGTTCAGTGTGCTGCAAGTCCCCATGGGCTAGGGGAGCAACAATGCAAAGAGCCACTGTGCATGCAACTGCTTCTGCAAAACATGTCTTGAGACATGAGAAAATGTCAGCATCTACCTCAATGGCAAGAAGTCCAAGTGGAAAAGGATATAGTTCCACATATGACAAGCTCACCTAGTCTTGTCCTCTTTCCAAGGAAAAGAGTGGCACCCAGGATGAGCCGTAAAGGATGGGGGCCAGGTGATGCATGACTCGTTTTCTCCACATGCAGAAAGTTTTATGCAATCTCAATTTCATGATTCAATATTTATGAAGTCAACATTTCTGGTGATAAACAATGGAATAGCACACTAGCACATTTATTTGAGTCAGAAATAAGAAATGCTCAATACCTTATCTTGAGGAACTAGTTCTGGTGGAACTATTTGCGGCAGAGAATCAATTTGTTGAACTTAGTCCTTTTTCCTGCTTGTGAATTGTCCTGAAACAGATCACAATTTCCATTAATATGTCCACAGTTCAAAATTATCTAACAAGCAATGCAAACATATTCCACAGTGAATTGCTGGTAAGCTATTCACTGTGATTGCTGCTTTGACTATTTGATATTAAAAATTGAACTGTTTTCTCCTTGGGCCCATAGCTCAACTAATTTGTCCATCCCCCGACTTTGTAAGCACAGTTTTTTCAGGTACAGATATTTACAAGAGTTAATTGCTAAGACTTTCTCCTCTGTCCTTCATTTGCCTCTATATGCTCTGCTTTCTAGACTATGATCTCCAGAATTTCACAACCTCTCACCAAAAAAATGCCATCCTCAGTCAGGGCCATCAGGCCAGCCTGGGATATTCTCTAGTGATATTTGAGGGGAGGGGGGGGGGTGGAAATCCCACAAAACAACTCCCTCCTTTGTGCTTTTGTTTTGCTTCAAAGCCAACACCACATAGAGCTGATGTGAAATTTACATCATTATTGCTACATCTTCTGAGATCAGTGTATGAATGATCCACATTTTAAGATGTTTTCTGGATGGGCTGAGAGCTGGAGCTAAGTAAGGCAGAAAATGTGTATTGTCATGCTGCCATGTGTACTGCTTGATTAGAAATGGCCAGCCTGCCGGCAGTGAGGCTCTCACCACGACAGCAACTAACTCCCAGTATTTTGCTGCTTAGCTATCTCTTCAGTGGCTGCAGCGTTGGAGATGGATCTATCCAAGCTAGGCAACTGGGATTCAGACAGCAGCTCAGCCACACTCTGCAGCTTGGACCTCAAGAAAGATTCCAAAACCCACTGGAGAATTAGGGAAATCTGGGGATATAGCTGGACACCAGCCTCTAGTTACCACTGTAATCAGTGCAACTGCACTGACACAAAATAGCCAGACGAGGTGTCAGATCTGGCAGCACAGCACTGACTGCAATATCTAAATCTCTTGCTACAGGAAGCTACATGGGGATTAGGAACAGGCACGGGTGCTTCCCCAGGTTCTCCCAGCTGCACTGCCACCCTTCTCGCTGTGCCACCCAAGTGAGCTCATCCATGTCATGGCCTGCACATCTGCCCAAACTCTTTTACATTGCAGCTACTGAGCATTACTGTAACTGCTGACAGGAAAGAGCTTAAATAATGCTCTCCAACAATATCATTTTGATCATCTGTGGACTCAGGAAAAAATTCTATGCTGGCTTATACAGGTTGCAGTTTTATTTGCAGCTCTGTAACGTTGGATTATTATATTGAAAGGAAGGTGACTGCACACTAAGCCAGCTCTGCAAAGCACTGGGAACAGGGTAGGCTCTCATTTCAGGAGAGATATGGCTAAAACACAGCTTCCAGAAAAAGAATCTGGGAAGCCATCACACACTCAAAAACTTCTTTTCTAATGTGTGTTACTAATTTCCTCACAGATCCTCCACTGGTGTTTTCAACTGAGGTAAATAAAAGCCAAATATCTAATGGTTGGGGGGGGGGGTTGCACTCTTAAGACTTAAATACATTTTATTAATTTATCATATGCAGATTAGCTATTATTATGCAAGTGCTTGCCTGGCAGATAAATAAATCCAGGCCTCTGTGAGAAGCAAGACTTTTCCATTTCAAGGAGTCAGCTATCTGCTAATTCATTTTACAGTGTGCAATTTTTAATGGTTGCTTTTGCCTTTCACAGCTTTCCCCTGTTTTACAGAGAAGAAGGGGGAAGTTACAGGGAAGTGTGTTCATTCACAGCTCACAATTGTACCTGGACCTGCAGCAGCCCTTTGCTGCAGAAAAGCAGAGGGTTTTCTTAGTATTACTGCAAAAAAGTCTACATTCTTGAAAACAACATGAATAGGAAGGCTCTTCCCCCACATAATGTGAGTGATACTGAATTCTGTCCTTCTGCAGGTGCAATGATGTGAAAAATAGAAAAGCTGTACTGCCTGACCCCATGGGTCTGTTTTACATCTGGAGAACCAAACGCAAATAAGACATGCCTAGAAACACATGTCATTTGGGAGAAAGTAAAAAAAAAAAGGCACTTCTTTTCAAATTAATTGTTTACATTTTTAAAAGAAATATTCAGTGGGATCATGGAAAACACAGAATGACCATGCTAAAGGCCAGTATCATCCTGCTCCTTGATGAGGTGTGCCGGACAGGGGAACACAAAGGAAGTTGCAGGGCACTTACAACCCCCCTGGGGAGGGCGAGAACATGAGTGCGCTGCTGTCACTGTCCAGCTACCCATTGCCCTTCAAAGTGGTTTGGACCTGCTGCAGAACATGGGAGAGAGATTTTCCAGTGGACACTGGGTACCACTTTTGGAAAGCCCAGCAGTCCCCACTGACTTTCTGTCCATCTCTGAAAAGCTGAGCTGAGACCTGCATGGTGCGGGCACATTGGCACCATCCTGCTTCAGAGCAACCTACTATCCACAGAGCTCTGCTGGGTACTCTTACAAAGTTAGGGACAGAAGAAACAGCAGCTGCTCCAGCATTTGGTGTACGCCACGGTTTAAGCAGACTCTGCCTCCAAATATTAAGGGCATAAATAGACTTGCAGGCTATGAAATACTTCAAGAAGTCATCCAGACCATTTCCTTGATTTAGGGCTGGATTAGTTACAGTATATCATTCTTGCCAAAGCTAGATCTAATCTGCTCTTCAAGATCTTCAGCAGTGGAGATTTGACAGCCTCTGAAGGCTGCTGCCTCGGCATCATTACCATTACAAAGTCTCTCCTTGAAGCCTAACTCGATTCTTCCTGGCAGCGATTGAAGACCACTGCTCCTCTCCTAGCCACCAGAGACAGAGGAGATTATTCCCAGCTACCTTGCGGTGGTATTTCATCTCTGGAAAGATCGGCTTCCCACCTCCTCTCGGTCCTCACTTCTCTGGGCTAAACACAAATTCAGTCCTTTCTTGGTGGCACATTTCCTTCTCGCCTCACTCCGTACAGGTGTGTGCAAGCAAACAAGATCAATACAGTTATAGAAACTGGGGAGAAGGCTTGTGCCTAAGTGAAACTGCCCAAGGAAACTCTAATGTGTTATCTGGCATTTACACAGGAAGTTGTGCAACTATTTACCAAGCAATCAGTAAACATGGATTTTAACCATGGCAGCCTCTGTATCATGCATCCCACATTCGTAAAGAGCTGTTTCAAATAAACAGGCAGCATATGTGAAATACCATCACACCACTGCCTTAATTATTAGTCCATTGATCTTGCATCATGTGTTAAAAGGGACCTTAGAGAGCACTTTTGGAGGAAAGAAATATGAATCTTAATCATCCCAGATAAAAAATGGCACTGTACAGAGACCAGGCTATGAAAGATATTGCAGAAATTGCTTCCTCTCTGCAAAAGAGTATGCTAGATATCTAGAAAATATATCTATCAATCCAAATGTATAGAAAAGGCAAAATGTGACTGGTGTGATGGAAAATGCCAGGTGCCACCTGCTGTTACAACCTGCTTTTGGTATTATTATATGTGTCGCACATATGTGCCAAAAATGATTTTGGGGAAATGACCCCTGGATCTGCATATTGATTCAACCCACAGCCAGTGTGGGTTGTGTCTGTAAACTGGTGACTCAGGCATGTGAGTGTCGAACTCAGCGTGTTACACTTGCAGTCAGTAGGAGGGCAGGTATTAGTGGATACCAAACAGGAACAGTAACTTCAAAATGCACGTTGAAGCCTATTTATGAATGCAAGTCTAAATGCCTGTAACCTATTGTCTGTGTGAGCAACTCATGCATCCTGTTCTGGTTCAAAGTCCTGGCATTTGTTACAGCTGCTTGTCTTTAAACTTACCACCCAGAAACTCAACCTTTTTGGTGCTGAACGTATCGGTGGTGGTTACAAGGACATCTCTATCTGTGGCAATGTCTGCCTTCAAATGCCTCAGTGCTGCCCTGCTCCAAATTTTCAGCACCCATGCCTTCAGCCTTAAGGTTTACCTATCTCTGAATTGGCAGTATGTCTCAGCAGACCCATCTGAGCACAGAGCATCTTTAAGGATGGTTTTCCAGCTTATGCTAGCCTCTTGTTAAAAATCCAAGTCAGTGCTGCAGAATTTTCTGTGTTGTGGGTCATGGTTAGCCTACACAGTACCAGTGGTGGGGTGACTCAGTGGTTTGCTAGTCACAAAGCCCTTCCTTGATATCTTTATGCAGTAATTTAACAGAAGGAGCACAAAAAAAGGATGGTATGGGATGAGGTTTTTTCCAAAAAGATTTTTTTGGGAAAAAAAGAGAGTAGTGAGAAGGTTAGGCAGGACTTGTGCTTCTCACTGGCCTCAGAGAGCCTGCTGATGGCAGCCTGCACTCAACCAAATGCAGGCACTGAAACTGGCAGCAAGACAGTTGCAAACGGCATCAAAAACTGCATTTTTCTTGAGATTAAGATTCTTGCGATTCATCACAAGAAAAAACTTAAAATTCATGTCTTTTTAGAAGACAAAAGATTTAGGTTTTTCATAACTAAGAAAGCTTTCAGTAACAATATACATGAAATCCATGGGCACACTTCATTCAATCAGGTGAAACATGAACTACTCAGCACACTCTTGCAAAATGCCAAATCACCCTCATGAAAAACAAAGTAAATTCTGCCCCAAAAATTACAGGGTGTCCCTTTGCAGTCAGTTAGTAGGGAAATGCACGGCTTTCTCCCCTGCTCAGCCCAAACAATGCGAGAAGCCACAAAACAAAAATAGGTGCAAGTTGTCCCCTCCATTTGGCAGCCCCCAGCATGGCTGGGGTTTTCTCAGCCCCCACAAGCAAGGTGAGAAGAGGAATGGATGCAATATGTCCCACAGAAGAGCAATATCTAAGCAGACTGAACCACGAGAGGTCAGAGCCGACACTCATGGCAGACACAAAGCCAGCGTGTTCACAGTGCCACAGACCTGGCCTCTGTCCCAAAAGAAAGGTGACACCACAATCTAGGATTACAGCCCTGGGACAAGAGGGAGGACTGCATCATTCCAACAGGCTCCCTCACTACACCATTAATGCCCCCAGCTCCTTTAACTGCCTGCGGAAATTGAGATGACCTGGCAAAGCGGCAGTATCCACCTTGGACTCAGTGCCAAAGCATCCTAACTGAGCTGGCCTTCACAGTGTTAAGCACTTCTCAAAGATCTAATCATCAAATCCTCCACTGTAAAATGTGTATTTGGCTGCTGCTTCTGGTTTTTCGGTGTGGATTTCTTTCCTTACCCATGCATGCCTGCACGCATCCACCCTCAGTGGCTCCTGTCACAGTAGCTTGCTTAAACCTACTTCTGCAGAAAAGCAAGACAAAGATGTCTCACAGCCAATTCCTACCTAAGGCACCTTTTACTTCACCTCAATTTGTGCTCCATACTCAATGTTGTTCACACAAGTCTCTTCTTGATTACCTTGACAAGAAGAGGAAGAAAAAGAGCAAAACACCAAGTTACTAAATGGACTATGCAGAGACCTATAAAATAGCCTCTCCAAAATCAAACTTTTCATGTGCAAAAGGGTCCAGTGTGTGGAAGTTGAGTGCTGAACTGCAAGACTGCCTGAGTAAAGTGTTCCAAAGGAATGGAGTGTCAGCAGGGCAGACACAGGCAACGCAAGGGCAAAGCAAGGAAGCAGGGCAGTCACAAAGAGCTCTGCCTTTATATCACACTGTTGGGGAAAGAATTCAGGTATTTAAGGTTGGCAGATCACACTTTACCCTATCTAGACCCAGTCAGAGGAAAACACAAGCAAATATCACCCATAAAGAAGGTTGAAGTCAGCATTTGCCTACTGCAGACAAGTATGAGCTTACAAATGCAGAAGGAAATCTGCCTCCCTCTGGACCAAATGTGATGGCTGACAAGTTGTTGCATGACTGCAGAATGTATTTAACCCTTTCCACCCATCCACCCCCAAAATCCATTACAAGATCTTTTACTTTTCCTGAACTCCTCCACTGACACATGCATGTGGGTGGTATTTGGCCTGATATAAAAAAAGTGGACAACCAGAGAGGAGCAGCCCCAGACCAAGGTGCCTGTGTGGTTATAGCCTACCCGGCAGCAGAGTTCCCAGGGCCATGCAGCCTCACAGCCCACTGGGCAGGCACTTCCTCTCCATAGCAGCATACATGAAATGCAGATGGCGTGTCTGAATTACAGCCACGAAGGTCTGGTCTCTTACAGTCCCAGTGACAGGCAAGTTATTTGCGGCTCCACACAATCATCCTTTTTACCACTAACTTTTAGGCCTTCACAATAATTTTGCCAGCTTAAACCTCCTGTCCATCTTTCCTCCTTGTTGACAAATAGAGTGTGCCTGGTTTTGCTTTTTTAAAGTTACTTTAAAAAAGCCAGCACAGTAATTCCCTTTGAACAGCCAGACCACGTGGGCTCAAGCTTGAGAGTTCGAACAGCAGCTGTTGCAGAAAATAACCTATTCATTAGGCTTCCAAGGAGAGCCGATCAAATTACTTGATAGAAATAATTTATCTAACAATTTTCTCTTTGCAGATAATCTACATGCAGGCCACTTTCACCAGGGAAAACCTAATTTTTAATTTTTTTCATTTTTTACCAGAAAGTGTTAGAAGTTTTGCTGTTTCTATAGATGGTTGCTAGGAGCAGTCATTATTCGTGGGTCAGTATTTGTGCCGTGAGATTGGCAAGTACTATTGTTTCCACACTCTGCTGAGATGACCTACACTGTGAAACAGGCCTGAATAAAATTGCTGAGGTTTTGTCTTTCCTCTGTAGGTAGCATTCTGAGAGGTGGATGTGGAAAAGCTGGCATGGGGAATACTTATATTGCAAGGCTGTTTCTCCCCACCAATATGGGGCAAGAAGGGAAGAGCACTTGACATTACAAATGAATCCCAAATTTAAGCCTTCCTGAATTCTTTCTTTGGTTTGAGGCAGAAAAACATGTATATATCTGCTGGCTGTTTAGCAACTTTACATTCCATTTTCTCTTGTCATGCTGACACAAATTATTTGCTTTTGTGTCTGGATTGCTATTTGCAAAGGGTGCAGTGACTACCCTTACCCATTCTTATTTGATTAACTGTCTAAAAGCCAGTTCTTCGGCAGCGGGTGGGAAGTTCCTTATCAAGTGGCCCATAGCCTGTAAATAACAGAAATTTGCTTTTTCTGTGCATGAATGGGATCCACCAATCTCCATTTCATGCTGAGCTACCAAACCCACTGGCGAGGGTCCAAGAAGGCTCCGTACCAAGCCCTGGGGGCTCGGGGCTCCCCCTCCATGCAGGCCTGGGCTTGGCAGGGCCCCTGGCAGCAACTTGGCATGCTCACCCACTGCTGAACACAGGCTCAGCCCCGAGGATGGCAGCTCTGTTGCCCCTCAGCATGTTAATGCAAAGCCACAGGACAACATTTGATGATGCCAATTAATTTGCACAGCAGCAAGACCCAGGCACCTTGGCCACAGACCTGCTCCTTATCAACAAGCATAAAGGGGTTTTCTGGTCCCCACAGTGCCACCCTCCTGCACGGGACCCTCAGTTACAGCCCTCATCTGCCTTTAGAGAGAAAAAATTTCCCTCCATGCGATGCGGTGCGTGTGTCAGCCTGCGGCGCGATGATTGATGACACAGCTGCTTCTGCAGCCCCTGTCAGAGAGCTCTAATTTAATTAATGGCTTTCGGCATGTGTGTAACATAACTCCTGCAGCACCTCCGTGGCCCGGGGGAGCACGTGGATGGCAGGGCGGCTGCTCCTGGCACCGGCAGGGAAATCGCAGGGTGGCAAGACAGATGTGCATACACAAGGGCCAGATGCGATTGGGCACCTCCCGGGTCTGCATCAACCTTCACGTAGGCAGGGGCACATGGAGCCTTCATTCGCTGAGCCTCCCTCCTCAGGCCAACAGCAGCAGCCTCCCAAGCTGCTGGGCATCTGCTGCCTGTCTGCCACGTCCTCAGGAAAGCTGTGAATAGCTGAGAACCACCCCACAGGCCACCTGATGTGTCTCGCTCAGCTTTGTGCCTGCGATGCACAAGTGGAAACACCTGGACGCAGATGCAGGGTTGTGGGTTAGCAGGTGGGAAGGAGTCATTTGTTTTCCCCTGGATTGGCAGCAAGAGGAGACCTGAAAGGGTTAATGATGTCTGCTCAGCCCAGATGTACAAAAGGAAAAAAAAAAAAAAAATAAAAAAGCTGTGCTAAGCTTTCCTGAAATCTGGAGAACTCAGAAGAATGTGGCAAAAGTATTTCCTAGTTGTGAGATACTGCAGGACAGCTTTTACCTCCTACCACAGTGCCTTAGGTCCCTGTCAGGAGTAGAGAATGTGAGGCCAGACCACAAAACAAGAAAGCAGCTTACAGCTGGATAACATGACTCTTCCCCACCCCTCCCCACACTCTCCCCAAAAATCCATCCAAGTTTAGAGAATGAACCTACACCCAGACCTTCCAGGCCTAACTCAGTCATGGCTAGAGAGAAAGAATATTGCCAAAATACCAAATAAATTAGAACCCATTTTGGGGAATAGCTACCTTGGGAGAGGGACTTGGGGGAGTTGCCTGCAGGTCCCAACCCCAAACCAGTGGGGTTTCTCCTGTCTTCCCAGCCTTTGAGCCCCACCACTGATGAAGGCTCCAGTGTAACCCTCGAGCTTGGTACCATCTACACTGCTCGACAAAATAACAAAGCTCAGTGTTCAGGAGAAAAACTGCTCTCTTCCAGACCAGGAGTTTGCAGTTCAAGAAAGAGCCATCAACAGAGACACTAGCATGCTTTTCGTTTGCTGTTGAAAAGGAAAAAGAACAAGGGCAAAGGAAAACCTCAGAGAACTTCCTTCAGCTCCCCAAATAGTCCCTAGCTGAATGGGTTTGGGGAAAAGGATAAACTTTTTTTTTTTCTCCAGCATGCCCTGAAGCATTTGTCCATCATTTTCTTTGAGATGAGCCAGTCTCGTTTAACTCCAATATTTACTGGTAAAAATATTTTTCTACCTTGTTTTCCTGGAATTTTTTACCCTGACACTGCAGTCAGGACTTTCTGAAGAGTATTTGCTTCTGTTCTCCAGAATCTTCAACTTTGGACCAGGTTTTAAAAGTAGTATGCTTCCATGGCTTTTGGGGGTTTTTTAAATTTTTTTTCCTTCCCTTGCTGTTTCCTTTTCATTACCAAGGTACAGCTAGAAAGAGGGAAAGAGACAGAGATTCTCCTTTGTTTTGAACTTTCAGTTGGACCAAAGACTTGTGCTTCAGAAAAGCGATGCTGCTCTCCCAAAGGCCATCATTCACTTCTGTTATGCCTCGTTGCCTCACCTCCCTACATGAGAGAAAACCCCCAACAATATCATCTCCCTCAAGGTCTAAGAAAACAGGTAATGATGCATGGATGTGCAATGAAATTTCAAAAATGTGCACTGACTTTTTAGAAATATGCCAAACTGTCAAATAAAAAAATAAAATTAAAAATCAGACCTATCCAATGTTTAAACCGTGAAGTCTTCAATAGCACCAACTCTGAACTGCAGCCTCTCTTACAGCACAGCAACTTGCCCAATATTTTTTGTTTAGGGTTTACCCCCAAAATGTGACCTGGTGCTTGACCCAAAAGATGATTTGATTATAATTATTAGTCTGTTGCCAGCCTACTGCTGACCCACTGTCATCAGCCCTTGAATGTGCCCTGTGTAAGGTTTTTATAGGTTTTCCAACTCAAAAAGCTTTAGAAAACTATAGCTTTGGTTGTTGTAATGACCTGGCCATATGTACAGAGATATCCAGTATGGAGGACTCTGTGCTTACATGAAGGCAAAGTGACACCAATTTTTTGTGCACCTGGGTGTAAACACTGAGCCATGCCCAGTGCCGGTGGCTGCTGGGCAGGCAGCAAGTGGGCAGGGAATAGGCAAATCAATGTCGGCGGAGAGGCTGCCAGGGTAGATGCTGAGGAGTGGTGAGGCCAAGCCTGCTGTCTGCATGGGCTTGTTCAGCTCCTAATTTACCCTGCTCCGCTGTGATTGAAAGCACACAGGACATGGTTCAATGCAGAAAGGCTTGAGCCTCAGGGCGTGTGGCTGGCTGCGCATCGGTGTGCTGGGCAATGTCTAGGCATCAGTGTCAACCCAGGCCAGGAGGCTGCAGCCACACACTTGGTCATCCTTTCGTGGCTTATTTTAACCACTTAATCAACTTGCACTCCTCTGCTTTTCACTGAAGGTATCCCAAACCACATTTGGACAAAGCAATTTGGAAACATTCTATTGGGAGAAACCATTTAGAAATAGGTTCACAAAGTAATCACACGCATGCCATGCATTTTCTGGTTTCTTTCATAAGGCTTTTCAGACTAGAGCTATTTACATTAACTAGGCTTTGCATTTCCACAGGCTACACTTTCAGCTCTGTGCAGGGGGCTTACTCCCCCATGGCTGTAAAGTACTGGTGTGCCCAGCTGCCCACCCTTTCGCCTTGCATGGGCATCCTAGCTCAGCGAACCTCATCTTCCCCTGTTGAACATGTGGCTTGACCAGACAGGGAACACGATAGTGCTCCATGACCCCACCATGGCATGTAACAGAACTGCCATGGGACACTGCCACAGTGGGGTCCCCAGGTGCCTGTAACAGGGTGGCTGGAGCCTGGAGAGTGCAGCAGGGGCACAATCCACCACTGTCGCTTCTGACCTGGAAGGCGGCATAGAGCATGGCACTGCTGAAGTGGAGGGTCAGGTCTCAGAGCTAGGCTCTGATCTCACCTTCCTTCATGTACAGTCCACAATATCCCATTAAAACTTGGTATTTTCCTCCCTGGAATTGGTACAAAATAAATTAGAAGTTCAAGCCTCCTACCTTTCAGATTTGTGTTTTCCCTCCTCCTCCACACTTGATGGAATACCTCTTTTTTTTGCAGTGTTCAGTTGGCATTTGTGAAAATTACAGCCTAACTTTTGTTCACGTGTAACGCACTTGCATGGGCAAAGAACTGGGCTGAAGGTCTCAGAGGGAAGGCTATGCAATAGGAAGGGGAAAGCGCCTGTGAATTTCCTTTATTAAAAGATGAGAGGGAAGTGTGTTATGTCTTCTCTGAAGCTGCCGGAGAATTGTTTTCATATAAAATATTTGAAAAGTTTGCTACGAGGTATTTCATCGCTCTTTCAGGAAAAAAATGTGAGTATTGTTTACTTTGTTCTAGAAATATTTTAAGAATTTAAAAATAATCCCTGTTTTATAGGCATGGTATACTTACTCTCTTTACATATGCTGTAAAATCAAAAATATTTTATATGTCTTATTCAAATCTATAAAATATCATTACAGAAAATTGTTACTTTTATTACTCAAACTGATCTTTTATGAATAGCTACTCCATTAGATTTATACACTGACTTTTTGGAGTTAGAAATGACTCTGTAAAGCAAAGGAATAGCTGGAATATTTATTTTAAAAGCTTCATTACAAATAATTTTCTGATAACAATTCTTTTTCTGCTCAGCTTATTACTTTATTGCTCCCCAACTCTTTTTCCACAAACAAATTACAAGGTGTAAATCCAATACTTACAGTGACAGATGTTGGAGGAACTTTCAGGTCCTCCAGAGTTTCTTTCCTTCTTGTCCCCACAACTAGCAGACATTTCCCACCCAGCAGAATCTGTCCCCCACTGTGCTCAGGGGCAGGGTCCTGTCAGACAGGGGATGCACTAATGCAAGTGGTGAGCTACTGTTTAAGGTGAGATGCAGAGCTGCAGTTTGCAGTATTTGAGGGTGGCTGGAAACCATTTCAATTTGAGTATGCAATGTAAAGGTAAATTTATTTATTTATTTCCATGCTCACAGACATGAACACACATGTAGACCTCCCGTCCTTCCATCTGGGGTGTCCCAGACAAGGCACTGTATGTATAACAGGCAAAGGCAAGTTCGAGAAATCACAAAAACATCGGTAAAATATCTGCAGCTGTGCTGTGGGACCTCTGGGATTTCCATGTTTCCCCCTAACCCAGATGCCTCTCCATCTGACCTTAGTTCCTGAAATACTCAACTTCCACACAAATATAATTTTCAGGTCCAAAAGATAAGACAAGTCTGACAGAACTGGGTAGCTCTACATCTGCAAATGCCGCCTTCTCACCATGGCACGAAACCCTAGCGATAAGTTGCAGTCCACCATGCACCATCACTGCCACATCAACATGATGTGTTGCAACACATCAGCAGGCTGCCCAGTGAAGTGGTGGGGTCACCACCCCTGGCAGTACTCAGAAGGGAGTGTAGATGTGGCACTGAGGGACATGGTTTAGTGGTGGGCTTGGCAGTGTTAGGTTTATGGTTGGGCTTGATGATCTTGGAGGTCTTTTCCAACCTAAATGATTCTATGATTCTAACAGCTGCAGCCACTTACAAGCTCTGAGGTGAACAGGAACAAGGACCTTCTGGATATCAGGACTACCAGAGGAATTTCAACAGTCCCACTAACCATGGGCAAATGCTGGATTTCAGGTGGCTGGGAATACATCTGTCTTTGAAGACTGTTGTGAGCTTGTCCAGCAGGTTTCCCTATCTGAGAGATTCCCATTTGTTCCCCCAAAGCCTCCAGTGCAGCTGCTGCCAGAGACAATGCTCTGGACTAGATGGACAGCTGGTAGTGTTTCCATACCCCTTGGCACATCTCCTCCTTTCACCTCCTCTATTTCTGCATTCATTCTCTAAGTTTTTTAAGATGCTGAGGAACAGAAACCACAAGGCTAGAAACAGCATTTCAGCCAGCTCTCAGTGCTGGTGACCACCCTCCTGACTGTGGTGCTTGAGCTGTACAGCAGGTAAATGGGGTCCCAGCAGCCAGAACCAGTCACAAAACTTGCCATAGTTCACCCTGAAATGCTAACAAGCAGAGAGCGCAGCACTGAATACCTGGATGTGAAAGCAGAAATGTCTCTGTGTGTGTTCAGGCCTCAAAAGAAAAGGACATTTGTATTGCATTTTTGAGCTAATGACAGAAAACTTTACCCGTTGAGATAAAACCAATAAAAATAAAAGGATTTTGGCCTATAACACTCATATCTTACAGCTTCAGGCATCCTATTCCTCTGCCTGTCACTTTTATATATGCATATATAAAAAGTGTGATAGCCTGCCACTTTCTACATATAAAAATTTTATAGCAGGCTCCAGTGGTGACCACTATATTTTAGTGAAAAAAAAAAATAAATTCTATGAGGACACTGTCTTGATTTTGCCTACTTATAGTTTCACAGAACATTACATTTAGGGATCAAGATGTTGGTGTTTGTTCCCTACACAAAGGTTAAGGGACAGAGGAAAGTGCTTTCTTCAAAGGAACATTATTTCAGCTCTCTTTTTTCATACAGGAATGAAAGAGCTTCTTCCTCCATTATTTATAACATACTCTTACAGACAGCTACCATGTTTGGTTGGGTTGGGTTTTTCTTTTTATTTTGAAACAAAAGTAAATTTGATTTATAGGAATGCAATAAGCTAAATTTGCACGCTGAGGGTACACAAGGAGTTTTCTTCATCTATTCTTGACCAAACATCTGCAAGAGCACTATACCACATTCAAGTAGGAGCTAGAGCAATACTAAACTACTACAAGCTCAGGAAGGGTACAGGAAAGGGCTTGTAAGGCTTCTCAGTCAAGCATTATTGGGGTCTCCTCCCCTTTCTTTTGTTTCATTGGCAGCAACAGGATTAACAGAGGTTTTTGTTGAAATCTAAAGAGAGGACTGAGGGAGTGCCAAAGAAAAGCCACCCACGACCATTTCCATAACACTCCACTGCTACTGAACTTCCTGCATGGCCCTGGGCAAGTCTGACACCTGAACTTCTCCTGAGAAATGGGGTGACCCAGTGCCATCCTACGCCCAGAGCCTACTCCTGCCAGCTCTGGGCATAGCAGGTGTAACCACACTGACCATTCAGCCATATGGGAGCTTTAAATGACCAACAAGGTTTGGGGCTGGAGTTACTGGTGAGAGGGTTTTTCCTCCTAAATTCGTGGGACGAATCATTTAGGATGAACCAGTAGCTTAGCATCTATATGTTTCTGTGGCACAGGTGAATGAACAAATACCACTGCTGAAACAATAAATGACCAAAAAGTAGGATAATGATTAAAAAAAGAAAAAACCCTCTACCTAAGTCAGCACCTCCTTCTGCTCCCCCAGAATTTTATGTTTCAGCCTGTCTGTTTTATCCCCTTTACCCTCCCCACTGACAGTAGAGAGCACTGTAGATTGTATTGTAGAGCTCAGCTACTTGTAAGGTTGTTTTACAGCTGTGGTCTGGATTGACTCCTTCCTTTCCATTTGGAGTTTGACATTCTCACCCCCAATACAGCAAAAGTATGCCATTTTCAGAGACCCTCTGTGAGCTGAAGGAGTTTCCCACCCTTGAAAAATCAGATTTATTTCTAGGTAGGAAGTACAATGGGTATGCTGGCATGGAATATGAACCTACTGTATCCTCATAACCTACTTATGACTACTTATCTATTAATGAATAAGGCCTCGGGAAGTCAGGTTTAAAACAAAAACAAAATTGATAGCTAGGAGAAATGAAAAAGAAAGTGAATTTTCAAAAGCACTTAGCATCAACTTCTAATGAGTACACAGATTTCCGACACCATTTCCAGTTAAATAGCTACAATATATGAAATAGGCCATAGATATAGAAAAGTTCTAATACTAAATCATAAACACCTCATACCTACTTCTTCTGGTAGTCCTTTAGACCAAGGCTGGAGCATGTAACTAAGTACTTGGAAAACCTTCATTTTTAGCCCTCAGTTTGAGGCACTTTTTGTTCTCTCATAATTTGGAAGTTAAGGAAGCCAGAAATGCTGGCTCTTAAAAGTTTGCAGAAGCATCAGGAAAATCCTGGTGTTCAAACAAAACAGCCTGAGAAGGCTGGCCATCCTAGATGGCAAAAGGTGGGATGCCGGAAGGTAAAAATCCCATTCAATGGCAACATGCAGAAAACAAAGTAAGTAGTGAAATAATTTTAAAAGGTCATTGTGTAGGAAGCAGACATTGAAAGGGAGAAAAAAAAATCTAAATAAATGTAAATCCATTCAGTCTCGCCTCCTACAAGACATTAAATATTTTCCAGCAGCACTGTGCTAGCTGCTCTGTGTACCTGGGCTCCGAGGAGCATTCTGCAGTTGCTGTGGGAAGGCAAAAGACCCCAAAACAGGGGGTTCCCAATGGCAGCATCTTGCCAACCTCTCACAGTGCTGCCAACCACTGCTTTTTTGTCCCCAGCTAAACTGGGGTGGTGGTTTAGTTTGTCTTTTTCCTCCAATGCCTCTTGGCTCTGAAATTAATTCTTTTGGGATTTGAAAGTGCCAAGATGCTCTGACCTCTAGCTTGTGCTCTCTGGTCGAGGTTTTTTGTGGTGTGTTGCCAAGGTGATGGCTGGAAAGCCTCAGGATGTCCCAGAGGGAGGGGTTTGTGTTAATTTTAGGGAAGGAGGAATTGTATCAATTGGATGAGTTTGTGTTTTCAGGGCATTATCCTAATTTTCTACACTTAAGGGATCTATTAAGGCGCTCTGAGCCATTAAGACTGGGCTTGGAGCACTTACCAAAGGCTAAGCCTTTGACATATGCAGATACAAATAAGGGTCATGGTTGGAACTCATCATTCATAGAGGTTGTGTGAGGGGACTGGGCATGCAGGATGCAGTGCACAGGAGCCCACTCCAAAATTCACCTTCTCAAGCATCCACATCCCCAGTGCAGGGGGCAATGCTAGCCAATTTACTCTGGCCTCTGTGAGTTTCTCTTTTGTGCAGATACTGATGGGTGGGACAATTAAAATCACTGGAAAATGAATAGATTAAATATGTCACCTCTTTTTCTGTTTGAAACATTTTTGTTCAGCATTTTAAGGCTTCACTTAACAGCTGGGATAGGTAGTTTATCTCTTTTCCTTGACTTACATATCTTTACTTGGGTAGCAAAGGAAATGTGGAGGAAAGAGTGGACAGTGTGCTGGTTTTGGTTGAGAAGGAGTTAGTTTTCTTCATAGTAGCTGATATGGGGCTGTACTTTGGGTTAGTGCTGGAAGCAGTGTTAGTAACATAACACAGGGATGTTTTCCTTATTGCTGAGCAGTGCTTGCACAGAATCAAAGTCTTTTCTGCTCCTCACTCCACCCCACCAGCAACGAGGTTGGGGATGCACAAGGAATTGGGAGGTGACTCAGCTGGGACAGCTGACCCCAGATGCCCCAGGGGATATCCCACACCATATGGTGTCACTGTCAGCACATAAAGCAGAGGGAAGGAGAAGGAGCAGGGGGACGTTTGGAGTGATGACATTTGTCTTCCCAAGTAACCATAATGTGTGACAGAGCCCTGTGCTTTCCTGAGAATGTCTGAACTTCCAATGTGAAGTGGTGAATGAGTTCCTTGGTTTGCCTTCCTCGCATGTGCCGCTTTTGCTTTATCTATTACACTGTCTTTATCTCAACCTATGAGTTCTCCCAGTTCTACACTTTCAATTCTCTCTCCCATTCCGACATGGGTTGGGAGTGAGCGAGCAGCTGCGTGGGGTTTAGTTCCTGCTGGGGTTAAATCACTACAAAGATGTGGGGATACTGGAGGGCCACACGATAGAAGATGCTGGTAACTGAGCTAGAGGATGATGTTGCTTTCTACCTTCAAGCTGTTCCAAGTATCTGCTCAGCCTGGAGGGGGAAAAGTTCCCTTTTTATATTTGGGGCTGGGCTGCTTTTATGAAACATATGCAAAACCAGCCCACGCACCTATGGTTGTGGAAAAATCCCCCAGGAAAATTGGGAAAAGAATGGATGTTGTCTGTCGTTTCAGTCACAGGCTGAAGGATAAAGAAATCCAGAGCAGCAGCTACACTGAACAGCTTTCTCCAGTCATCTCTGTCTATAAGAGGAGCTCTGAGGGTGGCCCCCTGTGGGTGCTGCCACTGTGCTGGACACCCTGCCAGAGCAAGGTGTATGGCATCCATATGTGTTTTGGGGTCCCACCGGACAGCCTCCAGAAGAAATCTTGGTGGAACAGAGAAAAGGGGGCAGGTGTGAATTCAGTTGTTGACCCTGAAAAGTGTGGCTGAGAATCTAATTTTTGGTGTCACTTTGGTGAAATACCACTTTTCTTGATGAAGACACGCAGACTCTGGATGGGCAGTGGCAGCCTCACGCATTGCAGATTTGCATGGATGAGGAGATCAGGTCAGCATGAGCACAGCGGGACCAGCCATGGAGAAAGAATCCCACACACCTCCTTGGTGATCAGACCAGCTTCTGGCAGGTTAATTGTTAGCCACGGTGTGTACTCACACAGGCTGGGCACACAGTGCCCTTCCCCGATGTATTCCCATTGTCGGCAAGCAAACATACCCTGTGCCAAATTCATCCCCGGCCAGTGGAGCTGCACCAGGGCGCAGCAGGACCTGGACATGGCAAGGTTGTTTTAAGAGGATGCTGAAGCTGGATGCAGCGTGTCAAAGAGGAAGAGCAAGGTCGTGGGAGGGAGGCAAAGCCAAGGAAGGAGGCCACAATTGCGCTATTGAGGCCACGTCAGCGAGACAGAGGAGCACGAACAGCCGCGGAGCAAAATGAAGGCAGAGCATTTAAAGCCGGCGTGTATTTTCGAGGCAGAGCGGGAGACATCTACCGGCTCCCGCATCCCTGCCGCCGGCGCCCCCCTCCCACTAATTACGGCAAGGTTTCCTCTCCCTTTTCAGCTGACAGCCGGGGAGCGTAATTAGAGCCTTAATAAAACCCCGAAAAGTCAGAAATGGGAAAGAAAAAAAAAAAAAAAAAGAGAAAAAAAAAAAAAAAGCGCGGGCTAAACAATAAACACCGGGGGCTGAGGAGGGGCGGGCAGGACCGTGACGGCCGGGTAATGCCTCGGCTAAACGGTGCGCGCATTGACACTGTCACCGCGCCGCCAGCCCCGAGCGCGCCGCCAGCCCGCTGCAGACAGACAGCTCGAATTAATCCCAGGAGGCGCGCGTGACAGGCGAGCCAGGCAGACAATTAGAGTGAAGGAGGAAATTGGAAATGGCAAAGGTGTGAACATATGTCAAATTACAACTAAATGATAAATTACAATTCTGTCATTGAAATAAGCGGTAATTAAGAAAGATTTCAGCTGGCCCTCTCTTGGAGGAAAGAGAGGAGGGAGAGGGGTAAGCAGATTTTTCTCCCACCCCCATTTTTTTTAATTTTTTTTAATAATATAGTTGGGATGTGCTGGCTGTATTGTTTCCATCCATCGCATACATTGGGGCTGGTTCATCCTCTTTCTTTCTGACTTGTGTTCATGTACTTAAAATATAATACCTTGCTTCCCCCTCCCCCTTCCCCTCCCCCTGCCTGGCAGAGTGATGGTGTCAGAAATGAGCAGGGAGCTGATAGCAACTGATAAAAACCCATATGGAGGGATTAAAAAAAAAAAAAAGCCCACCCTGACCCTCCCCGGTCTGTTTAAGCCGCCGCACTCTAATTATTTTAAACAAGCCTGGCGCAGCACGGCTGACAATTAGGAAACCCTGCTTGCAGGCCCGGGGGATTCATGCGAGCTCTCATCATCATTGCCGGCTCCACGTCCTTCCCATTTTGGCACTGCGATGGATGAAGGCAGGCGGGGCTGCCTGCCCTTCCAGCCCGCTGTGCTGAGATTCAAACCAGTCAGAGAATCACGGCTTTGGAAGGCAGAATCCCAGCTCAATTCAGGGGCTGCGATACCTGAGGCCTCTCTGGCCCCTGGGCACATCCGCAGCGAGTTATTTCCAGAAATGGGATTTCTCCGGCATATGACTGCTATTCCCCAGCCAGTGTTATCTGCAGAGAGCCCATGCCAGTAGTTGATGGCGCTTCTCCCCACAGAAGGAGAAAGCACGCCGGGGCAATGATGAATGTTTAACTTCATAGTAGCACGTTTGTCATGTGAAATTAAAATAATATTGTGTAAACAGCACCTTTCTGCTGCTCTGGATCTGGAGGTCTGGAGGTGTTGTGCAAATACGAAGGAGGTGGGGGGATTTAGTTGTCCTCTATATGCATAGGTAGACTCTGTACCTCAACAGGACCTGTTTATACATGAAACGGTTATTGCAGAAATTTATCTATTGGCAATAATTGTTTAAAATCCACTAAAGCCAGTTTAGTGTACAAATCAATACTAAATCTCTACAAAGCTATTGGCTCCCTTCGCATTTCATTATATATATACATTAGGTTTAATTAACCTGCAAATAGAGTGACATAAAGATTTTTTTTTTTTAAAGCAAGATAAACTAATTACAGGTCAAAGGCTTTTTATATGCATGCTTATCATTCCTTACATATATGTCCATTATACACAAATGAGTTAGAGAGGGCCTATAGATACATTTGCAATGGATGTGCTGGCTTTAAAATGTAAGGTTTTGCACCAGACCTCTAAACTTAAGCAGCAGAGGAGAAGGAATAAAATAATTCAAAGAGTTAAATGTATCAGCGTGCTTCCCTGACAGCAAGGTTGGCGCTAGTGACCATCATCGGGGGATAAATCATTTTGCAGCCACTGCAGCCAGAAAGAGAAGTTCAGATCCTGGAGAGCTTAATTAGGAAGCATGTTAAAAGTGAAAGGGTGAGAGTCATGTTAATTATGTGGGGTTCCTCTTGGCGCAAACCCAGACAGCAACTGTGCTGTAAGGCTAACGTAGCACCATGTTGTTCCCTGAATTAATCAACCCACATTACTGGTATGACACAATTGCTTATAGAAAAACCCCATCCAAATGCAATTGCAAATTGCAGGTGGAAGTTTGGATTTGATTGTACTTGATTACTGTGACGTAACCATATGTTTTTGGAGCAGCTTCATGCACCAAATGGTATTTCAGACTCCAAGTGGGTGTTATAAGAGTTCTCCTGTCTTGACATATATATCCAAACCTGACCAGATTCTGAGTGCTGTTGGGCATCTTTTTCTAACTTTAGAAAGGTTTGTGCCATTGAAGTCTCTTGGTTATCACATGCAAGAGAACTTCTGAGATGAGGTCCCAAATGCTTTATAGATTAGCAACCCAGTAAATTTTTCTGCTTTGTCCTGTTGTTGAGGGCTTAAGTAATGCTAAAATCAAAAATGTGGGGTAGATATATGTAACCTCTACAATTCCTGCCTCAAAATTAATGATGATGATAGTAATAATAAAGTTTTGCTTGAGTAATCCCTTAGTAATTAGGAATTAGGACCATGGGGTAACTTGCAGCAGTGAAGACACTGCTGGTCTCCGAAGTCCTTTACCTCCCCCACTTCAGCCCTCTGGAATCACCACAGCCCTCAAGAAAGCCTGAATTTCTGGAAAAATCTGTCAACATGACAGGTTTTCAGACATTTGCCCCCACTGGCAATTTTTCCTTTGGGGAGTCAGCCAGCAGACTACCAGGAGAGGGCATAGACTAGTTTCCCAATCAGACCCCTCCCTGGGGTTCAAAGGGGGACAGTTCCCCCTTACAGCTGCTTCCTTGTTCAGACATCATCTTGCTCGGGGAGAAAGAGGAGAGTTTTGAACATGGTATTTTTTTCTAGAGCGATGGAGAACTCCATACCAGCACCTATAAAATGCCCTAGATGTGTACTAATCAAATCTCCGTCAAATCTCTTCTACTGGCAAAGACCTCAACAATGTGCTTTTCCTACATACTCTTGGTTCAGAAGAGGAAAATCCTATTTTTTACACTCCTCTTTGGGCTTGTCCCCCCAAACCCCTTTCCTATTAGTATTACTTACTGCTCCAAGATTTTCATAAATCACAGTTTTCAGCTGTGATATTAGTCTATCAAGATCTGAGGTGCAATCAATAAGGTTTTACTAAGCAGTCCTTATAAATTATGTATTTGAGTAGTTCACGAAGGAGGTCTGAAGCACTTCATCCTATCCATAATGTTAAGTGTAAAAGAAAATAGAGAAACCAGTGATATCAGCAGGGAAATGGTCAATTTGACTGGTGAATGTGCCCTGTTCTCTTGCCCTCTCTTTCTCCACCCACTCACCTCTATATGCCTGAAGTGTAGGAAGGTCAGCCTATACTTGTATTTCAAAAACACCATATGGAAACTACTGTACAGCTGATGCCATTTTCAAGCTTTTCTCTTGGTTTAGGCTTTGGAGGATTAAAAATCCAAAATTCTGCAGAGACACCTCAACCCACTGGAAATACCTGGAGCAGGCGCCAGGAAAGGAGCTTCGCAGACACTTCCACAAGGACCAATTTCTCCCAGTGTGTTTCTGCCTTAACGCCACAGATATTTGATATTGTGTCACTGAGCCTGAGACAAAAAATTAAAAATGCATCTCTGCCTTTGTCTACCCGCTCTTTGACGTGGGGGAGAGAATAGGAAGCGGGGAGCATCTTATACATGTGCTGGCCTGCTAGATGTATTAAAATGCATCAGCAGCAGCTGTCATTAGCCACTCCAAACACCGGGTTATGGCAGGGAAAGCAGAGCTTATATGCGCAACAAGGGGGAAAACAGCATTTAAAGCCAGGAATATATTTGGCACTGACAGTACTCTGAAATTGTTTGGCATGAGAATGTCACCCATTACATGGATGTGTCGAGTATGTTGTTCAACACTTTTGCGGCTGTAGGTCTACAACTGGGTGTGATTATCACACATGGAAAAAGGATTTGCAGGAAAGATGGCCTGTGACAAATATTAGGCAATCACTGACCATTTGAGGCAGCTCCTTGTAGATTCAAAGCAACAAAGATAAGAGCAATGCACTAATAATTCTGGCTATTTTGAAAATCTCTGAAGATATATTCCAAAATTAACTGCGCATAAGGTAAAAAAGAAACTGCAGCAAAAGGCAGATGAGCTATAGGTTACACAGAATTCTTTCCATGGTTTAAATAAAAAAACAAACTCACAACCATTTTCTCATTTTAAATACTTTAGCTTGACAATCTGGGATGCCATTACCAAAGATTTTCTATCCTGACAAAAGCCCAGCATTACGGCCTTCAAGAATCTTGTAGTAGACCACAGCTGGTTTTAGCATTTTAGAAAACCACGTTTAGCTTCCATTTCACATTAAAAGAATATAAAACTAGTAGTTTTACTCGTGCCATGCACATTAAATCACACTCTAATAAAAAGCAGCTGACTGCAACAAACAAAGTGGGTTCGGACAACTACAACCTCCTTCATGCTGTGTTTATTTTAGAGATTGGAAACAGGCAGGAGCACATCAAGTTTGCAAATGTCAGGCACTGCATATACATTTGAATTCATAAAAATGGCAGGCTAACTTCGAATATTGTTTTATGGATTAATTTCCTCCCCGTCCTTCCCCATCCCTCTGCACCTTCAGGAAACCTCCTGAGATAGCAGCCACTTAACTTTTACCATGCCTCCCCAGTCAAGCTGTTCTGGCCCTGACTCAGATAGCTGTCTGCAGCTGCCAAAAACTGATTTATCTCCCCACCAGGGTTGCAGATGATGACCAAAACACCAGAATAATTTAAGAATTGTGGTTGTCTCTATAATCTGATTCCTCTCTGCCTCCCCCCCCATCCTATTTTTTTATTTTCAAAACCTATAGATGTTTTACAAGACAAAATAATGCTTCAGTCTATCTTCTTCCCACCAGTGTTCTTTGAACTTCATTTCATAACCATAATGCTATGGTAGCAAAAACATCTGAAAAGGATACAGCAATTCACAGCAAATTAAAAAAGCATGTCCCAGAGTCTATGCAAAAAATTATAGTCAGCAAATGGGTACGGAGAATCCAGTACACAAATCATAGTCTTGATTCAGCAAATATTTGGCAGGTATCCTGACATGCCCCGCAAGCCCAGAATAAAATAGGACTGAGAAAAAAGAAAAGGCAAAGATAAGAAAGAAAAAAAGAGAAAAAAAGCTGAAGGAAGAGATAAGACATGAGTTGTGCTGTTTGGAGAGGAAGCAAGAGCATCTTGCATCATTTTTTCAAGAGGGAAGGCAGGTGCTGCTGACCAGCAGCAGACCTGTTGTTGTACGTCCATCAGTGACAGCATCTGCAACATTCACTGGCAACAGCAGCTTCAGCCCTGCCCTCCCCTCACACCCCAAAGTGAACTCTACAGCCATGGGCCCAAAGCTGTTGCGTGGGGCCTGAGGACACCCTTAAGCATGACCATGTCATATCCTCAGGCATCATTTTGGAAAAAGATGATCAGAAATTACATTGAGACAGAGGTAGGGTAGCACAAGCCATGCTCCAGCGAGCCTGCCAGGTCCAGCCAGGTCCACTCCACCGGGGAGACCGACATGGACTTGCAGAGCATGGAGAAACTCCTGCCAGGGGCAGCTGCATCAGCATCAATTGGTGGACAGAAGTGAGGGGAGAACCTGCGGAGCCCCCCACTGTGGCTCCAAGTTCACTGCTCCAGCCCTACGGGCATGTTCCCAGTGCTGTTCTTCTTCCTGGTTTGGGTCCTTCAGGACCACACACAGAGCCCAGCACGGGGGAGTCTTTCTCTCCTGTGAGCCTGCAGGTGCCACATCAACACAGTCACCAAGGGGTGAAAGCATCCAGAGTACCGGGCTCATCCGTGACATTGCCACTTCTCAAACTCACAGGCAAAAGGGACTATCATTATCCACTCTTAACGAGACCCTTAATGATGATCCTGTTGCTCAGTGACTAGCGCATTACTGAGAGGTGCATATCCAGAGCTGCTTATAAATCCGTGACCTATTCCAGCTTATACTTGCTGAGGACCTGACCCAAAATATTTATTCCCTCATGGAAAACAGATACTTCAGGTCTCCTAATGGTCTCCAATGTTCCCAGCTGACCCAGTTTGGAGCATGAGCTGCACTCAGCCCTATTTCAGCACTGAACTAGTTCCATCAGAAATGGTTTCCTTTAAAACTGCTGCTGCCAAATGACACACTGTGAAATGTTTGGATTTTTTTGAGAAAGAGAGAGAGAAAGCGAGTGGAACTAATCAGAAAACATATACCAGGTAAAACGAAATGGGCATTATGTAACATCAATAGAGCTCCTAATTAATTCAGATTCATTCAGATTTTACAGTCCTCTCCAGAATCAACATTTCTTTTCAGATGGAGGGGAGGAAAATATAAGATAATACAAAAATACATGTAACCACAGCTTCCGAGCATATTAATGAACAGAAATATAGAAAAGGCAGGATTTTTTCGGAAGAGGAGGAAAGCATCTACAGTGATAGATGCAGAGTACAGCAAAATAGGTCAGTAAAAAGAAATATGTGTAATGAATTATATAAAGCTCTATGTATAAAAATGGATGTATTGATGAAAAGTGATTTTAAAATGAAGACTCAGATACAATTCATTAGTCCTATGGTCAAGACTAATATGTATTCTGCTGTAATAAGCGATGTCATTACAAGTGAATAACAATGCTGTAATGGGTGAGGAGCCTTGCTGGGGGAGGGTACTGATTATCAAGCAGTTAGGAAACCTTTTCTCAATTATTCAAGTAGTTTTAGTTGCCCCAGGTGCTGGCAGGGGCCATTTCCAAAAGGCAGTGGCAATGCCAAGGAAGACAAGGAGGAAATTCAAAGGTGGTGGTAGTGACACTTCCGCAAGGACTCCATTAGGGGCTGGCCCACTGGAGCTGCAGTGGGATGCCGCTGCATTGTGTGAGCTCAGAAAGCAAAAGAAATCACCCTTCTCTTAGCAGCGTGACTAGAAAGGACTGCCAAGCACTCAAGGCCAGAGCAGGTGGGCGAACCTCCGGCTGCACGCCCGCTGCATCCCTTACTGCATCCCCGATGGGCTCAGCTGCCAAGGCCTGGCCCTGTTGCCGCAACAACCCCCTCTGCTTTTCACACCCCTAATGCACACCCAGCAGGCGGGCATTAGGCACAAGCCCTCCTGCTTCCCCTCCTTTGCGCCACCTCCCTTGGCGTCGGGGCCCTCCGGACAGGAGCGACAGGGCCCGACATGCGCTGGCCTTGCTGAGCCGGCGTCTCCACGGCCGTGAGGGAACGGAGGTGCAACGCCGCGCTGACACCAGCTGAGCGGTATAATGTGGTGCCGTTAGGAGCATTACTCACAGCTGATGAACGCGTACCTCTTCCACCGAAACACATACATTCTGGAAAGAAACACATAGATCATTTGCTGGAGCGCATTTATTACGGCGAAATGTGTACTTCAACTAATGAAACGCATAGATCATATGGTAAAATGATTATGCTCGCACCTAGCAGGCTCAACCATTTATTTATTTTTAACCAACTTATTTTGGTTAGGAGGCTGAGCATGGCCCTCCCCCTCCAAGGGATTAGCGGTCCAAACCTCATTTTTTCTTCAAAAGTGTATTTATTTACCCATGATACAAACTCAGGTTCCCATCCCAAGCTCACCAAAAATAAATTAGGTGGGAGCCCTCTCTTACAGGAGCTGAGCACATGAGCTGAAGACAGTTTTGCTGTTGAAGATGGATTTTACTACTGTGTATTAGTGGGTACTGTATCTGGTGTGCCTGCTAATTAAAAATTATGTCTATGTACCACAAAACAGTTTAGGCACTCTCCCTCAAATGTTAGTTTTGCTGCCCACCTGAGACATCTTCTACATTCTTATTAGCATCTTCAGCCAGAAATAGGTTGAGTCAGTGCCCCTTCAGGGTTAGCCATAAACCAGCCACTCCCAGTACATAAATTCAGTTGGCTCTGCTCATGCTTGCCCTGAGGAATGAAACAGGTCAAACACTTTGTTTACGACTAAAGAATCCCCTAATATACATGTGCCAACCATAATCTCAGCTCAGCAATGCTGGGAACGGATGTAAATCCCGGAGTCATGCTGTAGCACCAACAACATTGACACACTGACCGACTGGGGAAAAAAACCAACACTGACTCATTCTGTTACACGGGATCCCAGCAGCAGCCAAAGGACAGCTGGCCTCTTTCACAACCGCTTGCTTGATTAACGCCAAAGCTGTATTTTGAAAAAAAATATTGTGGAGTTTTTATTCTATTGGACTGGCCTTTCCTCTGCAGAATTGTATCTCTTTGAACAATCAACCTAGGGGAGGGGGCAAAAAAGCAAATTGCTTTTGGGAGTAAGCAAGGAAGGAAAAATAGACCAATCAAAGTAAAAACCAGCAGAAGATCAGGTATGAAGTGACTGCACTCAATATCCCTTTCCCCTTTCTTCCCCTTGAACACCACTGCTTTCCAATTGTAGAGAATATCGATTTGAATTTTTTTTCATGTTAACTTTTAATTGCCTAGCTACCGCTGCTTGGCAGTGCCTTGCTGAGCCCATTTCCAGCTGCCATCCTGAGCGCCCCACCCTCCCCAGCACCCTGCACTCTCCATCAATAGGAAATCAAGCTGCTGCTCACTGAATAACTCTTCCTACTTTTCACACTTAGCAGCGAAGCTTTTTCAGCTTGCTCGCGTGTCACCAACCTCCGGAGCAGCTTTGCCGTCCAACTATCAGCCCTGCTGGAGACTTTTTATCTTCCTTACAAACTTATCTTTCGAACATGCTTTTTAATGTGTAATCGTTGTTTGCTTCAGCAGGGGAGGCTTCCTTGGGGCTTATTGTGCTTAACTGGCCCTATTGTTGTGAGCCTTTCCGATAGAAGATGTTGTAAAAATACATGGAGGTTGGGCTGGATATTTGCGTTTGCATTTCATGGAGATAACGACATTTTCCTTAAGTTATATGAGTCCCATTTCATTATTCCATGAACCTCTCGGTGAACCTCAGGCTTCACTATATAATTTATGGTCCCTGATACAATCCAATGGTGTAATCTCGTGATTTATGTGCTTCATTTATAATTTGATCATTTCGGTATAATACGTGTTTTCCTAGATGATTTATGTACTTTCACCTGTAACGTATGTGTTTCATGCCATGAGATACGTATTCATCAGCCGCATGTTATGCCCCTGATGGCACTTTCCCAGGGAGGAAGGTGGGACACCCCAGCCCGAGGCCAAGTCCCGAGGTTAATTGCAATCAATTCACCTTCCATGCAATTACACTTTCATCTGCACGCTCCTGTGAAGTGAGCATGCTTAACGCCATATCAGCGGGAAAGCAAATGTGCCTCTTTTCCCCTCAGAGCCAATAAAGCCAGCCATGGCATAGGATTACAGGGGGGCAGCGGGGACAGTTTAGCCCTCCTTTCTAACATTTCTATTGAGAAGGTGCTGAGAATAATTAATTATGTCCCTGTTGTGCTGATTAATGCAGGTCTTGTTTAGGCATGTCAACAGAAGAGTATCCCAAATGCTGACGAGGCAGCAGCAGCCTGCTCTGATTTCAGGAGAACGTCCTCGTGCGGCACAAAGCCCAGGAAAACAAAAACAGCGCTTCCCCTAATTCCCTCACTTGGAAAGGAGGTCTGGAAGGTTACGGAGGGACCACCCTGTTGGATCCCTTTGTGGGATCAGCTGTGCCCAAAGCTTTCCTGACAGCAGCAAGCCCACCAGCCCACAGGTCACACACTTTCTTCCAGCACTTTGCACCTTCACCACCAATCTCCCTCATTTTCAGCCACCTGATCCCTTCATGCTATGCAGCCAGGGCTCCTGGTCATGTCCACCCCACCCCTGCCTTTTTGCACCAACCATCTGGGGAGCCTCAGCCTAAACAAATCCTATTCTTTCCACCCTCTGGTGCAGGATATGCTCCCCAGACCCCACATCGCCCTTGGTGCTCTCAGGTAAACTCTTGCCAATTAATCCATATTTTTCTCCAACAGCAGTGCTCAAACTGGGGCAGATAATGCCAGCTGAGCCCTTGCTAGCAGTGGGTGGTGCAGAAAGTCTCATTCACCTGTGATTCACCCCTTGGTTTCACCCAGTGAGGCATCTGATTTTCCACAGCTGTGCTTTGTGTTCAGCTTGTGATGCTCTCCAAACCCAGAGGGTCCTTTTTGCCTGCTGATCTGCTGTTTTGGTAATGGTTCCTCATTAGGGATGAAGGTCATTTATTCCTACCTAAAACCAGTCCTATGCACTTGTCCTTATTGCACCACATCGTCTTTTCCTCAGCTCACCCCACTGTCTCCCACAAGTGTGTTGAGCCTCTGCCCTCCTGTGGGCTCCCCACCTCTCACCCCTCAATGCCTCTGCCCTCCCTTGCCCATCCCTAAGGGATGCACAAAAATGCCATGCATCCCACCATGGGGATGGGGCACGGCTGATGGCTCATCATCAGTGGCTTTCTCCCTCTCATGGTCTCCACCCCCATGGCATCTTCCGGACAGTGTGGCTTGAGACAGCATCAGAAGCCTCACTGAGCGAAGATATATGATATTCATTGCCTCTCCACAAGGCTTATTGCCCTGTCATAGGAGGAAATAAGGTGAGTTTGACATGATTTGTTCTTGGCAAATCCCTGTTGGCTGTTACTTATCACTGTGCTATATTCTAAAGGCTCATAAATAATTTGCTTGATTATTTCTTCCAGCATTTTTCCATGCACTAAATAGGCCGACTGGTCTCCAGCTCCTTAGTCCCCTTGGTTTGTCTTTTTTCAAAGATGGACGTTCTAGTTATCCTCTCCTGGGCTTCAGAAACCTCCCCTAGTTGCCTCTAGTTCTGAAAAAAAAAAAAAAGAAAAAAAAATTGCCAACAGCTAAATGACGGTTTCTGTGAGTTCCCTCAGATCCAGTCTTGTGGAAAATATCCTGCTGTCTTCTTCCACCCTAAATTCTACCTCCTTGTTGCAGAGATGAACACTGTCAACCTAAAAAATATTCATTGGTTATCACATAGGTAAAGCTGGAAGAAAAATAAGAAAGATATGGAGTGCTTTTCTCTTCTTGACATCACCTATTGCCAGCTTTCCCTCCTCATTTAAGAGTGGGCCACCCTTTCCTCATCATCATGAGAAGTAACTCTAACATGGAACATATCTGCATCAGAATAAGGTGTTTCCTTGTCCTCTCTTAGAACACACATAGATAGATATAGATGGATGTAGGTGTATGGTTGTATATAAATATGGGTATAAAACAAGCTGGTACTTTGACACCAGAAATGATGTGATGCTCATGTGGACAGGGTATTCCTACCAACGCCGCTCATTTTCAGATATCCCTGAGAGGCAGCTTGCCAAAAGAAATACCACCAAGCCGCAGCTTTTTACCCCATGATGAGACAAAACCCCAGAACAAACTTGGTGTGTTAAAACTCAGCTGTATAAACAGCAGGAAGCTGGCGTGTGTGCAGTCTTTTAAGTGTAAGCCAGATGTGAGTCCAGCCATGGTGCATCCCTTCCAAAGCCAGAGTCTGAGGAGCAGGGATTTACACAGCCCTGTCTGCCCCACTGCCTGCTCTCCTCCTCTCCAACACAGCAACTTAGGCTGTTGCATTCGTGTCTAGTTGGCATTAAAAATGAGCATCTCTACACTATTCTAAGACTTTGAAATTAAAAACTGTTTGAGGGATTTTGATGGCATCTGTGGGGGTTCCCTCTTCAAGAGGGAGAAATTGTAAGCAGAGACTAATTCTTAGAAAAATAAAATATTTTGTTTAATTGGGAATGATACAGTATTATGCACTGTGGAAACTAAAAAATGAAATAAAATCCTCAAACCCCACAAAACTCCCACAAAAAACATGCAGCCCCTCAGAGACCTGAGCTGTGACCTGACTGGTTTTGTTAGATAATGTTGACTATCTGTGACCATTAAAAGCATCTTCTGGATGTTCTGAAGAAATGTTCTGCTTAAAAGATCCTACCTATATGTTAGAAAATTTCAGGCTTCTTGTGTCTGAGATCAATTACAGTACTGGATAGGAAATAAAAGTTGCCTTGGTGTACGTGTTGAGGGAATTTTGCACATCTTAGTAGAAGCCAGTCACTCAAGGACTGGCCTAAGGAAGCAGCCATCAAATTCCCACCATGTTAGAAAAGACAAAGAAGGATTTAGTAATTCTTGCCTCACTGGGCCAAGACCTATGAGACCATAAGGTTAGTTTGCATCCCCGCTATTAGCGCTGTTTTTCCTTGGCCTTGCTCTCCAAAAGGGCAAGGTCTCATCTGGTCACTGTGTTGCGGTATCAGGGCCCAGATACATCTTGGTGTGTCACCCATAACCAATCCAAGCGCAGCCCACAGACCTCTGTGTTCTAACAACAGTTGGGGCAATGAGGGGGAAACAAGAGAGAGGAAAAAAGATGCACTCCAGTCTGTGGACACACACCAAGCCCAACAGCATCGAAAAGCATGAATTTTGGAGTGACCTCTTTCCTGTTGTCACATCTGGGTTCACAGTGAAGCATCCAGCACAGCTCTAAGAGGGCCTGGCAGGGAGAAAGTACGGATGGCCATTCCAAGCTGGCCTGGGCATCAAGATCCACCCCAAAACCAGAAATGGCCCAAAACCAGAAATGACCCTCAGCTGGTGCAGATCCTAGGAAGGGCCACAGTCCTGCTGATGGCCAGTTCACTGGTAATGCTGTCACAAGTAACACAATGACCACATACTCCAGCAATGTGCCAATGAAGAAGACTTGGTGAAGAGTGACCTCCCAACCTCACACCTCACGCCCCTGCCATCAGCTGTCCTGTGAGCTGCTCTGGCAGAAGGTGCCTCAGAACCACAAATTCTGGTCCCGGTTCTGCTGCTGGCCAGTCAGCTTCTCAGGGAAAAATGACCTCACAAGCACGTGCCACAGCTGTGTGAAGTCTGCTGAGAGAAATTACCTCAAAACTACATACTCCAGCTCATAGAATCACAGAATGGTTGGGTCGAAAGGGACCTCAAAGACTTTGTTTCCAGTGCCCTTTCCATGGGCAGGGACATTTTCCACTGGACTAGGTTTCTCAAAACCCCGTCTAACCTCACCTTAGCCCATCACTTCTGGCTCTTTTGATGACTGATCAGCTCCTTCTGCAGAAGTGGCTGCACCAGCACACACCAAAGACAGTGTCTGCTCCTGACCTACCAGCTGTGAGGCAAAAGTGACATAACAAACACAAACAGCAAGCAGGCTGCCCATATGCTCTCCAGACCACTCTGCATGCCCCTAGCCTTCCCATCCTGCTTTGACCTCAGCTGTCTTTTTTCCTTGACATATTTCAATCCTCCCACAGCATCTGATAATGGGTCTGAACACAGATTTTCTCATTACTGACAAGGACCCACTCCCAGCTACATTACCAGGAGCTTCCTGACCATACCCATCACCATCAGTCTTTACCTTTCCCCATCATTCCTGAGGAACCTCTCCAGGTGTTCTGTTAGTTCAAGAGCAGCCTCAGGGAAGTATTGCACAGGACTTCTGCCATCAGAGAGGCAGAAAGCTTTCAGGAAATGAGGCAGCTGCCACCCTCACAGATTTGCATGGTTGTGGCTAAGGAGCACAAAGAGCACTCCAGGGGAGCACCGAGATGAGAGAATAAAGCATGGAGTCTGACAACCACAACTTAGAAACAAGCAAACTTATTTCCTCCACACACAGAAGGAAACAGGGCACTTGTGTAGAAGAGGCTGGCCAAGGCCCAGCAATGACCTCACCTCAGTATGTTGGGTCTGTTTGCTGCTGAGATGGAGATCTTCAAATATGAACAAACAGAAAATTTCAAAATCTTAGGGGGAACAGGTCCCAAGCTACCAAGCAATCTTGCTTGAGAGGTGAATGTTAGGCGGAAGTCCTGGATAAACCAAAAAGTATAGCCAGGTATATGAGGTGGCATATAAACCTAAAATAGCTTTTTCCATTCGGTGTCATTATTGATACGGATCAAGCTCTGGTTGCAGTAAAGGCTCCTCTTCCTAAACAGTTTTGCATCAGGCACTCTTTCCACTGTTTTTTTTAAGGTCAGTGCATATGGGGGGTTTTCAGCTGTAATTTAATTTAATTTAAAGTATCCAACAGTAAACAACAGAAGATAAAATCCAATCTTTTATCTTGACAAATATAATTAAGAGTTTATAAATATTTTATTTGACAAGCGAGGTTCTTGGCAACACATGCATTGTGCCAAAGCACTGAGTTACCACTCAGACAAAGAACAAATTTTGCAGGTGGGACTTGGCTTCAGGCAGTTGCTCAATTGAATAACCTCACCAGCAGTGCAGATGTAACATGGGCCTAGAATTTTCCAAATGGCAAAGCACTGGGCAGAGCACAGACAGTTACCACCAAACTCTTCTGCAAAATGCCAGCACTTGGCTCAACCAAGCACAATGCATAAGAAATGCTGAGTTTTATGGAATGGGGGGTTGCATGTGTTGAAGAGACCTCTTGGCTATGCAGCACTTCAGTTTTTTACCAGAGTCAGAGTAAAGCCATTGTTAATGCCTCCAAACCTCTCACAAGAAGGTGGCCACCACCAGCAGCCCATGAAGGGCATTACAGCACACACCAGGGCTTTTCTGACACACTTGCTTCTCCAGCACCTGTTGCAGATTTATGAGTTTCCTCTCACGTGACATCCCGACTGCCATCGCACTGTCTGAGGTAATGAGGGGCATCTCTGCAGGGAAACCATCATCCAAAGAGCTCTCGTAGCCTCTCTTTGCCCAAGGTCCAGTACTTCACTGGCTTGAGGGACAACAGAAGTGTCAAAAGCTGCTCCTCCCTTTATTTTGCAAATTAGAAAACAAGCTTCAATTGATTTTTTGCCTCCCAGGCAAGAATTGACCCGTACTCATCCTGCAGCAGCCAGAACTGGCAGGGTAGGTGAGTGACTCTCATTGCCCCACTCTGGGATCTGGGGCCCTGGAAGTAGTGGGTCTGCATCTTGAACAGATTTTGGGAAGGACCTCCCTGTCAGAGACAGGTGAGTTTGAACAGTATGAGAATATTGACTGTTTATCAGGAAGAACTGAGAACTTTTCCTTAGGAGGAAAAAAGAAAAAAAAAAAGGACAAAAAATCGGAGTCAGTGCGTTTCTCTCGCCTGCAAGATGCCTGTAAGCTTTTGTGTCTGTTTGGCTGCAATCTCCTGGTTTCTTTGTTGTCGGAGCGCATTTCACTCTCGTGTCAAAGTGTGTCAACCCTAACCTTTTCCTCTGCAATGCTGGCACCCCTCCAGCCCCCCAACCCTGCTGCCTCAGCCAGCCACAACACCCCCCACACAGCGAGAAGGCATCTCCTCCCACTCAGCACAAGCAGAAAGGTAATTAAAACTGTTTAGGTATTTTTGTTGTTGTTGTTCTTTTCTGAGGCTCAACAGCATAAATGTGACTTCTGCTCAATTAAGCTCTGGGATAAAAATAAAATAAAAGAAGGTCTTAGAGCTGTTCTTTATTTCTGCACATTAAAACTGGTGCCTGAGATTTACTGGCACCCCCTCCCACCACCCCCATGGAAGAAAACCTGCAAATAAAGATGTCTCCAGCGAAATGACCATTATTACCCACAAGCAGGCACATATATATATATATATATATATATATATATATATATATACACACACATATACATATATACACATGCACCCACACATATATATAAACCCCAAATCTGTTTTTGCTTCTTCCTGCTAATGCTAAGGGTACATTCCTCCCCATTACAACAGCATTTGCACATTTATAGGAGGAATAAAGAAGGGGAAAAAAAAGATGCATGATACATGCGGAGGAGCCTTTCCTCTGCCATCCAGAGAAAGAAGAACTAAAAGGATTATAAAAGTTCAGATTAAAATGATATAAAATCTAGCATTTGGCTCCAACACTAGTGCCTTGGTCCTCTGTAGCTAATCTGTATGCACTCTGTGACCTCCTCGCAGCGAACCCTGCTAAATATATTATTCCCACGGGGGCTTTCACTGCTGCTTGGTGTCAGAAATCAATATGTATGAGGCGCGTGGATGGGAATTTCTAATAGATCTGCCTGGCCCTGTGCTGCTTTTCAATATCTGCCTTGGACTATTAGTGCCGGCTCGGTGCCTGTGAAATAACCGAGATAATCTTTTAAGGTGCACTGTTAAGGTGGAACCTAAATGTTGCTGTTTCAATTAAAACAAAAAATATATATATATTCATAAATCAGTCGGCACTGTGCGTAACCTTGTGTGTAGCCTGATTATAAACAATGATGGGGATTAAAGTATTAGGGCGAGTATGCTAATGTCTAGATTTCTGAGGAAGAGCTTTAGTTTCTTTCTTATTTTTTTTTTATTAACAGAAAATTGCATAGATTCGCGGGCGGAGGGGGGAGGAATTAAAAGTGGAGGGAATGAGGGATGGCACATTGTCTGTGCAATCGCCTCCATGCCGGCAGAGCCATGGAGGTGAAAGAGCGAGATCGCTATATTACTGCGGATAACGCACCCATTTCACCTAAGCGACACCAGACCGCGGTTCTGCCACGCTCTCCATTTTAGACTGGTTTGTGCACATTGGAATTATTGCCTGGGTGATCCTGGGGGGGTTTTCCTGGGGGGGTTGTTGGGGTTTTTTTGAGCGGGAGGAGGCTTTTTTAATTTTTTACATAATTGCAACTGGTAGTGGTTTCCCCTTACTCTTCTGAAGGTGCTGAAGGTGGACAGGAGAGGGCAGGTTGATGGGTTCCCTCACAGACCCCCACACCCAGGGCAGTGTGTGCCCCCCATGCAGGCAGGCAGCATAGCAAGGCTCAGGTCTGGGAGCGGGCTGTGGGGAAGGCTGCATCCTGCTCTTTCATTCTCCTTCTCACTCTTTGTTTTCAGTTGAATGCACAGAGGAAGCTGTCTCAGCTCAGTGCACAGAGGTGCAGCGTATAAAAGCAATAACTTGCTAAAGGACCTCTCGCTCTCCCTTTTTTTTTTTTCCCTTTTTATTAGGGGAAAGGTAATGACTAATCCATGCATACGCTCCCCCGGCTTTACAGGCAGCCAGGCTGAGTTCAGCTCTGTGCTGGAGATGACAAGTGGAGAGTCACCACCCCAGAGGATCCGTTTTAGCCACGTTTAGCTCCGCTGCCCTTGCGAGGTTGTCACCCTACCAGAGGTTGAAGAACTGGCACGCAGCCCTGGTATTTTTCTTTCCTCCTCTCTGCTCCTTGCACACTTCACTTAGCACGGCCCAATCCACCTGACAACTCTCTGAGCCCTCGACTGCTTGTCTTGCCTGAGCTGGAGTGGGGGGATGAGGCAGCAGCCTGCCATTAAGGATGTGGGTCTGGGGAGAAGTACAGGGAGAAATCTCCAACCTAAGAGTGCTTGCACCATGTCAGGCCTGTCAGGTTAAAAGAAAAGGGCTCTCTGAAAGGAGGTTTTACACAGCCTAATTTCACCACAACCCCTTGAAATGAGGAGAAAATGGAATGGGATCTGCTTGGTTCTGTTTTACGTAATAACTGTGCTTTTCTCCTGCAGGTGCCATGAGCCCTGTTCCCAGAAACAACAACCCATCAGTGTTACCTGAGAAATACGAACAAGGCTTTTCAGACTCTTGTCTGGGTCTGCTCCAGCCACTCTCCTTCTGGTTAAGCTTTAGTGCAGTACATAGCCTTAAAGGAAAAAAAAGAAAAAAAAAACAGAAAAAAAAAAGAAAAAAAAATACTCTGGATGGGTTTTGGAGTTGTCTTTTTTTTTTTTTTTTTCTTATGCTCAGCCACAAATCTCTCTGGGCCCTGAGAAATTCCACCTGGGTATAATTCTGCCCCACACACTGTGTATAAGTAGATCAGAGCTGCAAAGCTCAATTCTAGATCTAAAAATCCACCTGCAAAGATTGCAGATATTTACACCCAGGGAGTGGCTTGCCAGCAGCTCCTCTGGAAAACAGGACCAGGCAGGCAAGGCAGGGACGCATGCACATCCCAACCCTGCTGCCTCAGGTCCCAGTACAGCACAGAGGCAACACTGCTGACGGCCATGGGAACTAAATTCCAGGTGTGTAGTTTGGATTAACTATCCCCAGTATCTGGAAAAATGCAAATGTTTATAAAGGGCTCCACTATCGCTGGTGGTTTTATCCCGGATGCCAAGAGCCAGCTCCCTCGCTGCCTCAGCTCCTTGCAGTGTTTATAATACAAATACTTCTAATCTAAGGAACGCAATTCCCAACAGTTTAATAGGGCTGAAGTTCCCTTCCCGCCTCCTCTTTCTCAACCCATCAATTAGGTAGGTATATGTGAAAACAAACAACCTATGTGTTTTCTGCATCTCTAAGGAGGTGTAATAGTGCGAAGTGCCGGTTATATGCATTTACTGATGGGAAAAGAGGAGCAGAGTGGGTCTTTGTAAACTGCAGGCTTAGTTTTTCCCTGAATGCTGAAAAAGAGCAGCTTTCAGCAGTGCAGGCAGGGTTGGAGAAGGGAAGGACATGGGAAGGGCTTGCATGTGTGCCATGTCCTCTCAGGGTGGCCATGGTGTTGCCAGCAGCAGAGGAGGTGGGAATGAGACCCAGAGCCTAACCTTGATGCCCCAGATGGGGCAGCTGTTGGGCTGTAGCCCAGAAAAATCCCCAGCTCTGGGTGTGGAAATCCCTCACCTTTGTTTTCCTGATCCATTTTGTCTCCTCTCTTTATGTTTATGGCAGCAGAGTTAGGACATAGGAGTCCCTTACAGTCCACACCTGATGGTCACTTTTAGTTTCCATTGCTTTAGTCCATGCTGACCACCAGAGCTCAACTACAGTCCTGAGTCCACAGGCCGTATTTAAATAAAGGCATTTCTTTAATCCATTTTAAAACTCCACATGCATACCTGTATTTCTCAGACACACCTCCAGTTTTCAAAGAGGCCTCCAAAGCAGAGAAAACCCATCAAGCCAGTGAGCATCACGTGAAGCATCCCTTGGTCTTCTGAGTTACTTCTGTGGTGTAAAATATCACTAACATGTAAAATCAAGTATGCACGTATCAAAACAGCATGTAAGCCATTACTGACAAAATCACTTGAGCTGTGAGGGGCACCAGCCTGCAGAAGGTGGTCCAGCTGCTCCTCACGCTTGCCACTATCCCATGCCGTGTTCGTGCCATTGCAGCACCGGAGAAACACCCGCTTAGGCAGAGCACGGCTTTGTCTGACCTTTTGCCATGACCTCTGCCTTACTGCCTCACAGCCCACATTTGCAAAGATGGGATTTGACAAGAAGTGTCACGTCCCTTCCATCCTAAGGGCAAATAAACGTCCCTTTCGATCACGGCTGTCACCCGCCACTCATGGCTGAGTGACACCCCAGCCCAGCAAATTACTCCTACCCTAGTTGCTGCCAGACTTGGAGACTGGATGAAGGCAGAACCAGAAGCAAGCCCAGACTACAGGTCCATCCTGCAATACTCACGTGCAATGTAGATACCACCAGCAGCCAAATAAAAAAAATCCCTTTTCCGATAAACATGACCTTTCTGAAGGTGGGCATTATACAGCTACGCAGTTAAGGGAAACGTGGTTAAACCCACTCAGTAGAAACCAGCTGGTGGCTGTAAGGGAAGTCACTCTGGTTCAGACCAGCCCACTCTCTCTCTGCACAGGTTGATAGTTCAACACCAGGAGCGGTTGATGGCCTCTTCCCCTGCACAGAGGGGGGCACAGGCACACTGCTGCCCGCTGCTCAGCTGGCAACTGCAGTGGATGGCGCCCAAGAACCTAGGAAGGGAGTGGGAGAGGCGTGCTGGTCTGTGACAGTGGCCTGTGCAAAGACAGCAATCCTTTTTCGGATCAGTATCAGGCAATGAAGTTGGAAGTCAGGCCCATGTTGCAGAAGAGGCAGCAGTGTAGGAAGCAGCCATCACCTAAGAGCAGCCCCTGTTTATTGCGATACAGCTTTGGGCTTTCCTTGCATGCTCCGGGGAAGGAAGTTGCCACTTCCTGGTCGAGGTTGAGGTTCTTTTTTCCCCGCCCTGTCCCAAGGAGTCCCCACCATGCCACTTGGATACCACTGCAGCTCCCTGAATTCTCTTCTGGTGTCCTACCTAGGTGCTGCCTACACCTCTGTGGGTCGAGAGCCAAAGCAAAAATGGACTTGAGAGCTGGTTGTGACAGGTGTCCATGAGAGTAGGAACGAAGCAAAAATGTCATCCAAACCTGAAAAAGAGAGACCAGAGCAGCACCAGCTAGGGCAGAGAGTTGGAGTCACATCGCAGGTCTCCTGTGCCAGTGCCATGGCTGGAGCAGGGTGTCCCTGCAGGGCATTTCCTGGAGATGTGATACCTTACGCTGGCAGGTTCCTCAGACACTGGGAAGGGCTCTGAGGAGCAACTTCATTTCTTGAAGGGCCAGGGAGAAGTGGATGCTCCGCTGTAGCAATGGAGGAGAGCCCAGTTGGGGCCGTGGGCAGGGCCAGGAGCAGAGATGCACCCACGGGATCATGGCCATGCACCCAGCACCCCATGCCCATCTCCGCTGCATCCAGACAGCACTGCTAAGGCCTTTTTCCTCTCCTATTTCTTCTCCTTGCCCTGTTGCAAACTTCCTCCAATGAAGGGGTGGGGGACCAACATGACAGCACATTTCCCAGCACAGCAAGCAGTGATTGCATCCATTCAGTTAGGGATGCATGCAGGGGTTTTTTAGTATCTGGCTACCCCCGCTAAAGCTGCGGTGTGCGTTTTAAGCAGTATTTCAGCACTCCTCCGGCTAAAGCACTCTAGCCAAAAAGCTCTCCGTCCCTGCCGCAGTTTTGCTTAATGCCTTGGCAGCGCTCGCAGCCCTGACCCAAACCTGTGTTCCCCATTAAAAACCTCCTGGGAGCAGCCCTGCCCCAGGGCAGAAACCCCCAGGGTGAGGGGCGGCAGGAACCGCGGGCTGAGCTCCCCCTGCTCCAGGGCCTCTCGGGAGGCAAAGCAATTCATCTCAGCCCTTCTCGGCAAATCACTCCTGTGACCACACAACGCGAGCCGGCCATTCAGGCTGAACCTTGGCCATCTATTATCCAGACGGCGAATCCCGCTGAGCTTGGCAGCTCAGCCCAGCTCCCGCAGCTCGCCCTGCCTCCCAGAAGGCATCTCCCAAGAGCTGTTACTGTGGCAAACGCGAAACTCCGTCCCATGGAAAGGATACACAGTTTTACATCTCCCGCCTCCTCCGGGGAAAAAAAAAAAAAAAAAAAAAAAAAAAAGTGCTGCCACACTTGAGTTTACTCCAGTGCAGTCCCAGCGGCTCCAGCAGAAAGCTGGGCGTTACAGCCAAAATACTCCGGGAGGGGGCTTTCTGCGTTGCTACAACATTAGTGCATGGGTTTACAGGGAGAGCAATGCCAGACCTGATGGAATTGCTCGGCTGCGCTAATCAAGGTCTAACTTTTTTGCGATCTTCCTTCTCCCCATACGGAAATAGGGATTCTGGAGCCATTCAGTGGCAAAGGCAGGAAGGGAAGGGGAAGGAAGGAGGGAAGTGAAAGAGAAGGAGTGGGAATAGAGCCAAATTGCACGGCGTATCTTTTAAGAAGCAAAAAGTAGAGTTAGAATAGCAAACTTAACCTCCAGCCCAGCGCTGCCTGTTAGCACTCACACGTCCACATAGATGACAAGCAAATGCAAATGCTCTGGGACGTGGTGGCACCGATGGGTCCAACAGCAGAGGTGATCTTTGGGGTGTGACTGGTGTTCTCGGGCTAGCTGGAATGCAGACATCTGCAACTGTGTGCATCAGCATGTGCCCACACGAGTATCTCCTTCTGCTCCTGCTTCTCTGCCTGGAGGTGTCCCCAAGCTCCAGGAGCAGGGAAGCACCATCTGTACAGACCAGGACAGCCCTGTACCACCCGGCATGGCAGCTGCCGCTCTTCCCAAGCAAGCCCAGAGACAGCCAGCTGCATTTGGTGAGCCTGTACGGCCAGAGAAGCAGTTTCTCCTTTCAGCCCCATGGGCTGCACCAGGGATGCTCAGCTCCTGTGGTTACCACAGGCAAAAGCAGGATTACCAACCCTGGCATTTTTTTCCCTGCCTGCTCCCCACTTCCCGGCAGAGGTTTTGGTCAGCCCAGTAAGGGCACAGCCTTGAGCAGCCTGCCACCCGTTTTCCACGGCCGTGGGCAGCTCCGTACCCAGTTCAGCCATGATCTATGGGAATACAGGAGAGGTGGCATTAGGAACAGTGACGTGGCACAGTCAGATGGGAAATGACTTTGGTCCCTGAGAGAGTCCTCTCCTGCAAAAGTGGCAAAGGCACAAGTTGTAAAGGCATTGGAAAAAGGGAATTCAAAAGACAAACATCATGTTGTGGGCTAAAAAACAAACAACCAAACAAAAAGCATTTGCCAGTGCAAGTTTCCCATTCCCATTTCCACGCAGATGAAGTCTGCCGCTCCCCAGCCACCTTCCTGCTCATTTGCAGGCAGAAGCAGAGGAAAGCAAGCAACACTCTGCATTTAGAGTAATCTAAGAAAAATGCCAACCTGCCACAGCCGCCAAGATTGCTTTTGCATGGCTCTGGATTCCAGGCTGTGCCACTTCGATGCTTAGGACCACTGAGGCTTGCCACAGCTCAGTGCACCCACCGCAGTGAGCAGAAATACTCATCAAGCAGCAACAGCCAAATGCAGCATTCCTGGGTGCTGAAAACCACATGAGTTTTGTCTCCTGCATCTGCAGAGGGGCAGGAGCAGACCCACGTTCCACAGATGTAGCAGCAGAAGGTACTTGGACACAAAGAAAAAACTTGGAGGAAGAGCAAGTAAAAAATTCTCCCTTTGGTTGAACAGACACCAGGAACTTCAACGCCCACTTTGTTTAAGGGGAAGATATTTGAAGGAGCAACAACAACCCACAGGAGGAAGAACCACAGTGCTGTACATCCCACATCTCGTGCAGACTGTTGCCAAATCAGTGGGAAGGTGACACATTGCAGGGAGAAAAACAACAACTTTAAAATAATAATTAATGAATTATTACTGACAATTGGAGGGGAAAAAAATCCCTGTTGCTTATACAAATGAACGTTGGCTTCTGGAGTTTCTAGCAATAATAAATATTTAAACACCTCCCTTGTTTTAACATAAAGCAGAAGAGAAACGCAGCAGCCACGGAAGGAGCAGCAATGTGTCAGAACAGCAGCATGGAGCATCGGATAAACCACGCCCCGTCGGTGGGGAGCAGGGAGGGGGGCACGGCACCCCCAGCATGGCACTGCTGGGGCATCACCATCACTCCCAGCACGTTTCTTTAAACTACAGTCCTGGATAGAACCACATGTGCCTTGCTGGTTCTTTTCAGAGGAGCCAGAGACAGAAATTGTAGCAAAAGCCCCCATAGCACACATGCCAGGAGAGCGTCTCCTGCCTGCTCCATGGGGCACAATTTGGCAGCTGTAGGGAGCTCTTTGGCTGGGGCTGCCATGGCTATCTGCTTTCCTTGCCCAGCTTTTCCTTGCCATTGCACAAGTGGTGTTTTGTGCTAAGGGGATGCCCACCCAAAAAAGCACTGACCCACATCCGCTGCCTCCAGCCTTGCTGGCGAAGAACCAGCCTGAATCTCCCCATGCAGTGCTGCAGAATTAATGCCCTTCTCACTCCCTCCTTTACCGGCAAAGCTGGTGGCAACATCTGCACTTACACTGCCTAAGTGCCTATTACAGGGTCCCATCTTCAGCGGTTCACAGCTTCATTCAAACCTTTAATCCTGCAGGCTGAAAGCTTCCAGGTGAGGAATCTGCCTCTAGCTCAGTGTCTGCCTTGAGCTAGGTGTGCTTTCAAATTCCTAGCAAGACCAACTCAGCTGTTTCCAAGAAAATAATTAGGAATAAACTGGCTAAGACCTGGCTTACTTTAACCTCTTTTCCAGAAGAGAAGAAAGTGTAGGGCACACCAGTGATAGATCAAACACACATCTTACTCCCTGCCCTTTGAAGTCCCCCTAGATTTGGTCAGCACCAGCATTTTAGGGCGGAAGTAACCTACATATTCACTGCTACCATTGCAGTCTGCATCAGCTTTCTGATGCTGTCACGCTCAAGGGTGTAAGAGGTTCAGCATCGATTGCTTTATCCGTCACCATTTCCCCATGGAATCTGCTGGCACAAACAGAAGAGCAGCAGCCCCAACACTTGCTCCACACACCAAGCACCCTACCTACCTTGCAGGCGCTCCAGCCTCCAGGAGCTCAGGCCTCTGTGCAGCCGCAGCTCCCTCACCTTCCCAGGACGCAAAGCACAGAACTCAGGGACCCAGAAGCCATGGAACCTGCCAGATCTGCCTTCCTCTAGGGAAGAGAGGATTTAAAGGAAGGAAATACAGGGAAAGGGTAACAAAAAGAGTGAGCAAATGAGCTTTTTCCTCTGCCTGGCTTGGAGGTGCTACAGTTTTTCCTGGCTTGTCTTCTTTCAACTCCTACAATTCTAGTTTATATTATTGGAGTAAGATGTGCTGGGTCATGACAGTGATCAGCTAATAAACCTGCTTGTGCTTCATCTTTGTGGTGAGACTGCCTTGGGATCATCCCCATCTTGTTAAAGTCACTCTTTTCAGCAGAACTAGGAAGGGCAGGGGCCAGATTGGTGCCCCCAAAGATCCCTTTTAGGATGGCTGCACCACTGTCAGGGTCAGTGTGTATAGAAGCTGGGTCCTGTGTAGTCCAGCTGTCCCATTCCATGATAATTGATCTCACTGCTTGTATTCAAGGCCTGAAAGCTGACAAAAATTAGCCCTCCTTCTGCTCTCAAATTCCTGTATGCTCTTTGGTGAGATTAGGAACCTGTGTGTGCGCTGGGCCTCCAGTGGACTGAAAAATACAATTTTTAGCATAATGCTTGTGATGCATCAGATTGACACACGGAAAGGACGATGACTTCTTTACATCAGAGGCCTCTCCCTGCAGAAAGTGCTACTCCATCCCAATGGCCTGCTTGAAGAGACCATGTAAAGGGTTATCAATTACTGCCAGTTCACCGACTACCGAGGTGCTTTAAACACTTATGACATAAGAATTCATGCTACGCTTACTATTTCCAAGCTGTTTGAGTTTGAACTAACCACCTAAAAAAAAAAAAAGGAAATGCTCCACCACCTGCAGTCATTTCTGACCGGACATTTGCCGTGCATCACAGGTCAGACCCCAGGAGCGTGAGAAGATGCCAGCCCCGGACCTCTGTGTGCTGTGAGGTCGCCTGCCCGCGCATGCTCCAGCTGTGCCCTGTGCCGGCACGGCCTGCAATGAGCATCGCCCGGCCAGAGCCAGTGAGCCATACTGGAGGCAAATGCTCTGCTTAATTGGTCTCAGCTGGAAGCTGCTCTGTGCATGTCAGCGTGTTTAAGGAAGCAGGTCTACAGGAGAGAAGACACCAGAGTAACCAATTAAAGCCCTGATTTCCCTTCCCCCTCTCTCCCAGCCTGAAGCCCTGTAAGTTTGTTTTGTTTTAAAGGAGGAGTGTTTCTCACTGTCAATGAAATCAACTCGAGAATAAGGTTTTGCTATTCGTATTTTCAAGTTTAGTACTGACAGCACCTGTGGAGATAGCTACAGAGACCTGGTTAAATCAAGTCAAGGTTTGCATCTTTATCTCTCATTCTTTGACTTTTTCCTTTTTTCCTTCAAAAGAGAAAAGAAATGACACAAGGAAACTCTTCATCCAGTTCAAATCCAAGTTTATTAGCCTGTAAAAGTCTGTTTCCACACAGTAATCATAAGAAATGAATGAATGTTTATGGAGCGTAGCATAAAAATATACCGAGTCAGCCATAGGTTGGAGTTTACGATTGCTCACAAAAATTAATCAGCAGATCACATGGCATTGCATCAGAAAGGCAAATCAGTCCTAGGAATGCAAACAATCAGGATAAAAAGGCAAAACAAGTAAGAGCAGAGTATCAGAAAGCAATAATTAGTTCACAGTTCCTAATGTGGGTGACAGGTTTCTTTAGATCAGGTTATTTACCTGCTAATTCTCCAAAAACAGGTTGAAAGCCAGTTGTCATAATTTTGCATTAAACAGTACATTCTCGGTCAACACATCAGCTGCTCAGATTCACTATCAATCTCTAGGTATGACTATTAAAATATAGGCACATAAGAGACTAGGTATATTCAACAGTCCAGCTCCTTCTCCCAAAGCTTGGAGGCCTCCAGCACTCACAGCTAGAAATCAAAAGCTAACGTGAGACATGTGGGTCGAGATATTCTAGTCCCTGTCTGGACACATAAACCTTGTCTCTTCTTAAAAACCTCCAGCACGCTACAGGTTCATCAGATCTGAGGAGGTTCACCTCTCTGCTGGGCACAGCAAACCTGACCCTCAGGAGGGCAAGGAGTATTGGACATCCGGCATAAACTTGTGTTTGTTGCATGTACGAGGGAGGTAGCAAAGGGAACGTTCCCCACTGGGTCCCGTTTGCTTTAGTGTTGATATTCTGTAGGGTTGTGTCTGATAGTCACACTGATGTATGGACTTTGCTCACAAGCTACATCCGATGCAGAGAAGACCCGTTAGGAGATCTGGGCAAGCATCAGGAGTTTCTGACCTGGACTAACACCTCCTTCTCTTTCCAAAGGAAAATGTCTAGCCAAAAAGAGATGTCTTTCTTCTAATGCTTTGGGCTTACCTGAAGAATTACAGAGGGTCAGTGTTACTAACTCTGTAAAGAGGGCAGACTTAAAGGAGCAAGGGAAGAAAGGTGTTTTCTTTTCAAGCGCAGAATGCTTAAACACACCATAACCCAAGCTGGGGAGAACTGCACTGAATCCAGGCTCTGACTGACACCACATCACCTGCAGATCTTTCTACCAGAATTCGGTTGAATTATTTTCTAGCAAAGATCCCTGACACTACAAGTCAAGGCCTAATACAGGCCAATGAACCCACAGTCACAGCATCTTCTGTAATGGGAAGTCATATTAGAGTAAGAAGTACCTTTGAAGTTTATTGGGAAATTAACCCATTAAGGCTAATTCCTAAAACACCTTTTCAGGAATGGGCAGTAGCATGACAAACTATTCCTGCTCATTAAATTAATAATAATGTGACAATCCTTTAATTCATCTGAGAACTTAGAAGAGCAGTGGAAATACTTTAGGCAGTCTAGATCCTTGTCTAGCAAGATTGCATTGTGCCACCAGCATTTCCTTCATTCTGCCTTCCATGGGCACAAGTGCTTTGCTGAAGGACCCGGTGACCCAACCAAACGTGTCCATCCTCAAAACCAAATGGCAAACAGAGACGACTCTATGGTGGGAACACATCCTAACATCTTTGCTGATGTAGAACTTCACCTTTCTTTCCTTGGGTAGTTCCAGTGGTCTCACTTTATTGTATGTTCTGTGGTTATTACTGAAAACTATTTCTTTCTTTATAGATTTTGGGGCCGTCTATCCATGCTCGATGCACGCTGGTGAACTGAGTAGATCCTTACAGTGGAGTGGGATCGAACTTATAACTAAGTCACCTATATAATATCCTCCAATTTCATGAGCTATCTGGTAAAGCCCACGGGAACCTGGGGAGGACTAGAGCCTCCCCAAAGATACACTGCCCTGTATCACTAGACCATTCGTAATTTCAGACTTGTTCCTTGGAAATATATGAGAGCACTGAAATGGCTAGTGGCAAAACCAAATTGAGTCCAACACAGCCTCGAAGAATTGAGCTTCCACACAAAAGGGTATTTTCCTTTCTTTAACAGGCTCGGTAATAAGTTTGCCAGTTTCAGCTTTGAAGAATTACCTGCTTGTTGTTTGGAGGATTTTTTAGGTTGGTTTTTTCTTTTCTAAATTAAAAAATAACAGCTATAAAAAACTAGAGGTAGTTTGAAACTGCAAGGTTCATATCTGGGGCAAGTATTTCTCCAGAGCTGAGGGACATTTTCATTCAGACTAGTATAAAACAATACTTGAGGGGAAAAAATGTTGAAAGAGAAAGCATTAAAGGAATAGGAACTCAGAGACCTCTTCCTGCTTCCAAATCGACCGTCTCATGAAATGAGTGTTTTTCCTCCCTGTGAATTCTATATTTAATCCAGAGAGATCACTGAGTATGCCTGAGCAACCTGGCAGCCCTTTTCCTCCTCTTCAAACAGACCTCAAGATTCACTCTTGTCTAATGAGCAGTCTACGTCTCCCAAGAACATATATCCTTACGGATTTCGATAAGAGCAGACAGGATCAGTGGAAAATCCACTTCTGTTCCTTTTTCTTTTGTTGCTTTCTTTAAAAAACAAAAGGATACACCAAGGCTCCCCCTGGAAAATCAGCTGGCATTGAAGGAATCTCACAGACTAAAGGACCTACCTCATTTTTCAATCTCTTTAAAAATTCTGTTTTGGCACCTGAGAGCAGACTTTCTGTTGATTAAGGGGATATTTCCAGAAAAATGACATTCCAAATTTCACCAAAATCAGGTGACATGCTGCCGGCACTGTCACGAACTTTTCCACCTCTCTGAAGTTTCTTCAATGTTGGCAAGTAGTATGGGGAAATGTGAAATGAAAACCATTTCCTTAGATATGTATATTTTTCTAGACAGGTAGAGAGCTGAAATTTGAACTGAGAAGCAGTAAAATGGAAAGGAAGATAATATTGTCATTCTCTCACAAACCATATTCATAATTCCAAATACTCCAACAGCAACAGGATGATCTATTCTCAGGGCTATTGTTTGCTGCAAGAACTACAGATGAGATTTCACCTTTGCATGCTTCTCCCTACCAAGCTAACTGCTAATTTATCACATTTATCACCCTCACTAGTCCACTCTTTTTATACAACACAGGTCTGCACTAAAGGGTTTAAGGCCTTCCTGTAATCAGTCTTGCTCCTACTTCACTAACCTTTTCATATCCTCAAAAATCTCGAAGTAACATTCCTAGTCAAAAAAAGGCAGTATTTTTTCTGCTATTTAAAAAAATTCTACAGTATGATGTTACCTTGAGTTGTACAACTTATGGGGTTTCCATCAATTGCCAATTGAGAAGGAATTAGTTTTGTAGCTATTGTACCATCACTTCATAAGCATTCATTCCCATAAGCAAGACTGAGGTCAGCATTTGGACCTTCTCGCTCATTTTGAGGGTTCTTTCCTAAAGGAGGTTTTCTTTGTTTAAGATCCCACAAACAGGACCTGTTTATGGAAAAAGAGAGATATTTTGAATACTAAAGTCCTTTATTCAACAACACAGAAATATCACAAAAACAACTTTACTGGGCAAATTGAATGTTTTTATACAGTTTTGTACATGCCCCGTAAGTGATTATTTTTTTCATAAATACACTGTTTTCCAAAACTGGTTTTTTCCATAATTGCACAAGCATACATACACCTTACACAAATATCTATTAGAAAATTTAATAGATAACTGCACAGTTCAGAAATAGGAGAACACTGTGAAAGGAGTACATTTCTGTGGCCCATGTTTCTGAAAATACCCTCCTAGTTCCCTGCGTTTGTGAAAATGGAGTACTTTCTAACATAGGAGCTGTCTTTTGTTCACTAAGAATACAGTAGAGCTCAGCGTGAAACTGCCAAATTTAATAAAAACAAAATCTGAAACATTTAGCTGTTACATGAGAACCCACTGTTTGATATCACTATGCATCTAACCATGATCAAAGACCCACTACTGCTTTTTGCTGAATGCATTCGACCCTGAATGGTATGTTCATTTAACTACTTTCTTTCTTCATTATTTGATTACAGATATAGCCCATTTAAAGACTTTACATTCTTCAACATTAATTGTAGGACTTACATACCAGGGGGTCTGTACAAAAGGGAGTATTTTCCCTCATAGGGAGGGTCTGTTATTAATTGACAGAAGGGGTACGTGTGCCTCCCTTTCAACCTTACAATTTTTCGTAAGTTTATCTGGGGTATGCCAAAAATGCTTCCATTAGGCTTAGCACTCTCACCTAGAAGACGACAAAAGTTCTGCCTTTTTTTTTTTTCTCCCCACCCCCTTATTTTTCATTTTTCATTGTGAGAATGAAGACTGGAGATAAATAAAAATTTTCACACTGAAAAATGGCATTGGACCTTGTGAAAAGCACGAATTTGGTAATTAGAACTTGACAATAATCAGATTGACAAATATGTATATAAAGGGGGAGGGGAGGAGGGAAGGGCAGCAGAGAGAGAAAGGCCAGAAAAGGGATTTCCTTCTTCAAACATCACTAATTAAAATGCTCTATGCACACTACATCATATAAATACTGTTTCAGCAAAATCTAAAAACCTGATGGTGCAAAGGAACAACATCCAAAAGAAAAACCATATGGGTAAATCAAAGAAAAATCAACTCTTGTTCATTTTCAATAATCAACAGGCTTGCTTGTTTGTTTTAACAGGTTTGAATTGACATGTCAAACACCACAATTACAATATACAGACCCATCAGTTCTTTAAAACAAAACAACAAAACAAAACAAAACAAAAAAGCACATCAAGACATGCAACATTAGGGTATTAGACAGTGAGTACATTGCTATGAGTATCTTTGTACACCTAATGTAGCCTGAACTTAACTTTGCCTCTGCTTCTGTAAGAGCAATCAGAGTTTTCCAAAGAGCAAGGCAAGCTTACCAGCCAAATGTGCAAATAAGGCTTCAGTTTGTAAATCAATCAGTGCTTTGGTAGAGAAGACCTTGCAGAGCTCGTATTGGTCTAGTGATCAGTAACAGAGGCCCTAACAAAAATGCCTCCAACACAAAAAAAAATCCGTACACAGCTGCCATACAAACAGACATAAAGCTCATTGAATGGGCACTGGATGAGTATTTAACTAAGGATCTCTCACAAACCGTAAGAGGGGCACCGTGATAGAAGCATTTTAAGTGTGACACTCCTCCTCTGAAGCCATGGATGTGATGTCATGTGACGCAAAGACATAGACACATGCATTGACCCTAAGCTGAGGATGCAGGTGTAAGCCCAGCCTGCCCACTCTCCTCCAGTTACCCTGGGTCACCCACGCTCTGCCCAGTCCTGCTGACACACACATGTGACCTCTGGAGGTTTCTCCTCCTCCATCCCTTGGTCTTCGCTTTCTGGGCTGTTCCCAGCACCTGCCAGCCTTCTGAGCTCCCTCACTTGCCAAAGATGGCATCTTCCCCACCTGCACAGGTCCCACACTATAGCATTCCCAACCCATCCCTTGTGCTTCACCATGTAAGTGTGACCAGGGGCCAAAGGCTGAAGTACTTAGCAAAAAAACAGAGAAAGTGCTGAAACAGTAGGAGATTTGCATGTGCTGTGCGACATTAACTGGTTATTTCTGTGTCCAGCACCTTGTCTGTGAAACTACTGGTAGTCCTTTCTCGTACAAAATTATAAATCTATCAAACACATGGCACAACAGCATTCACTTATTTGATGGCATGGCCTTCTCACTTGTGAGTGGTATGACAAAGCCAAGCAATAAAAAGTGATGATCAACTGATAATAAGTATCCCTAAGTTTAGAATCTTCCATATTTTTTACAGCATGTGAGTTATATCCCTCTGTGTGCTGCCTTTCTATGGAGTAGACATTACCTCCATGCAGCTAGAGCAGGAAGAAGATCGGCAAAGCATTTTTCTGGTGGCCTAAGGGACCAGTCATTCAGCAAATCCAAGATCTGTGGACCAAGAAATGTGTGGGGAGAAGTGGTCTTTTTGAAAAGCATTTTTTTTAAAAAAAAGCTCATTTTTATACTGCAAAATATCCAGGCTCTCAAATGAGCACAAGTGCAAGTGTGACCCAAACCAGTCCAACTGTCAAAATTCATTTAACCATGAAGAGCTCCACTTGAACCAAAAATATGGCATTCCACTTTATAAAATGCCTACTCCATTGACTGAAAATGCTACACAAGACTTCGTAGGTGAAGGGTAATTAAGGTGAGTCACCATTTTTTCTAAAGTCTGGTACTCTGTTTTGCATCCTAGAACAACGTTTATTTGGACGACTAGTTTTGCACATCCACCTATGCTGGGCACTCCAGCTCAGAGCACAGTGGAAAATAAGACACCAGACAGCATTTTTGAAGAGATATCCCTCTGTAAAGCTTGTTTAGAAGCAATGCAAGTGCATAAACCACTACTCTAATAGAGTGCTTGAAAGATTAATTTTAAATGTAACATCTTCCCCTCTCACAACACCACAACGGAAGGTAATTGCTTAGATGCGTCACAACCTTTTTTATCTTGGAAAATTTGGCATCAAGTCTCTATGGAAGGATGCAGGGTAAAACAGTGCTGCTGTTGCTGCTGATGCTAAACAACTAGCAAAATAATAGTTAAAGCTAGAATTTATTGCTCCGGATTTAACTCGCAGAACCACACTGTTGTGTACAAACCGTTTATCTCCATTGATGCTCAGACGTGATTGTCTCCTTGTGTCTAAACACACAAAATACAAGCGGCTATCTGTACAGTTTACAGTACTGAAACACATATATTTGAAAATGAAGTATAGATATGTTACTTTTCAAAGATACATGACTTTATAGCAGGGGTTTACCCAAACTTTTTTTTTTTTTTTTACAGCCACTTTAAAAATAGACAACAACTTCACTAGTATAGCTAAGTTACATCAAAGAAAGAATCGGTGTACTGAATGTGAAGAAGCTGGCCAATTCCCCAGGCTCCCAGATTTTTGTCTTTTGCTTTTGAGGAAACCCCTATACATAAATGAAAATAGTATCTGAGTATATTCTTCAATGGTGGACTAAGCAGTTTCTTAAAACAAGACTTTAGCTTGCCATTCACTTCGGACTGCCTTGAAAATAAGATACACTACTGCTTAAAAGAACCATCGGAATGCTTCAGCGCTGGGAACAGGTGTTCTCTAAAAAAAAAGCAAGAAAACAAGTTAAGCTTTCTTTTGCGGCATTGGCATACTCCAGTTCTAGTTGTTCTTTTCCTTTACACTTCAGGCATACTTTCAGTTATCTAGGAACAGCACGATGCCTCACACTGCTTGACAATTAATAGAAACATCCTTCTGCAAACACACACCATTTTAGGATCACACACAACACATCTTACCCAGTATGTAACACACCTAACATGCTGTCTTCTCCTTAGTTAACAAGTTAGTCATGAAAATGTAAACATTGCTGGAAAAAATATCTGGAAAACAGACAGTGCTTTTAGAATAACCACACAGTTGCACAATGGTTTCTGCCTGTGCCTCGGCATACTGGGCACACAGTTATGGCTTGGTTGGGTTTGCAGGTTTAAACACATGCTTTGGCAAGACCATGTTTGTGACAGGGGAACAGCAAAGGCATTGATCTGTCACTTGGAAAGTGTGCTGTGTCTACAGACACCTTGGGAACAGAGGTCGGTGTTTTGAAACCTCAGGCCAGCCACCTCGTTCCACGTTTAGGTTGCAACGCAGAAAGAATTTAAACAGAGTTGCTACCCTCCCTCCTTCCCCTGTCTGTCGCCCCCTGGAAATGATAACCACTTGCACTCAGGTGCCTCCATACATGTTTGAGTGCCAGCAAATTCCCTTCACAGCTTTAAAGTACCACATACGCGAGAGGCTGAGGGGCTGAGCCCACAAGGACTGTGTCACTTCTGTAAGGTACTGCTTATCCTCGGTTTCCTTCAGTTAAGAGATTGTAAAAGAGCCCTTGAACCCCTGCATCTAGATCCACGTCTCTCCACCAGAACTAATGACTGCACTGTCCAGGGAAGTGAGAATGAGCCCAAAGACGGCTCTGTATCAGTCTGTCCCAGCTCACAAGTACTTGTTTCATTAAGAACTACCCACGAATGTTATTGTTACATCCAAAGAAATTCCCCTAAAAGCAAAACTCTGGAAATTTGCCAACAAATACTTGTAACGAAAAAGTTCTCATGGATTTTGCTGGTGTCACATATAGATGCCATGTCTCTTTTTGAGAGAATTCTTTCTTTTTTGTTTCAGGGAGCACTTAAAAATGTTTTCCTAGTTTTTCCATAAAAATTCAACAAACCATGGACCCTGCAGGATACAATGTGCATTGTACTTGCTGTCAGAATATTTCTTTCTGAATTCCAGGGAACTGCTCATTAGTATGGCAACTATTTTTTGTTGAATAATTAGCCCAGTTTTTGATAATCAGGCTCAAGCAGTACACAGCTCCTCTTTTTGTAAAAGCCATATGAAAGGGAAGCTTTTGTTATATTTAGGGGAGTTATTGTTATGTTTATTGTTTGTCCACGTGGAAATACTAGAGATCAAAATAATTCTGCTGTGTCATTAGAAGTCTGACCTGTTGTCAATTCAATACCCACTCCCCCATCGCGAATGTCACGCTTTATTAATCATCCGAAAACTAACTCCCAAAGACAGTGAGTTTGGTTTTTTTAATACAGTCACCCTGATCAGTGTGAGTTTTCTTTGTGTTGTAGTCCAGAAGTAGGAATTGCTCGTATCCGTCTCTACCAGACCCTGTTCTGCCCAGTTACATGAGCTGAGCATAAGCACAAGTAGCCTTCATCCCCAGGTAAACCGAGGAGAGCTAATGCAATAGCTAGACCATCCGCCCCGGTCTTTGTGGGCTGTAAGATGGCTGCTGAGAGCGAGGTACACAGATTTATAATTTATAAAGAGGTTGGCTGCAGAAGAGGCTGGAGTTTGGAATGGCAGGAAACAACTGTATGACTAAATTGACCTCAAAAGAACAGCCAAACATAAAAACGTATTAAACTCGATAGACTGTCTTCACCTGAAAACTAAATGTAATATTCTGCTGTGGGTCCATCTGCCCGAACACAAAACCACGGCTAGACAGAGAGATTTAAAGACGTAGTGACTGAGATGGCCTTTATTTATTTTCTTGCCACATCAGGTTGAGTTACTGTCAGACGTTGTCATATCAGCTGGAAGTAAAGGTGTAATGTCTGATTAAAAGGTCATTCAGACCTTTAAATACACAGCATAGTATTTTTGAAGGGCAAAGCTGTGGTTTAATATGTGTGCTTTTGAAAAACTGCAAGATAAGGAATTTTTGCATCTGTGTACCAAGTTCTAATTAAAGATATACATTTACAATTAAATATCCATTGCATTAGCTACCAATTTGGGAATGAATTATTAATCCACCCTTAAACAAAAAATGAAATCTTTTAAAATTGAATCGCTGGTTCAAGTTAAACCTAAACCAATTTATGTGATGAAATCCATAGATTTCACCCCTCTAAGAATGAAGGTTATTTCCAGACAAACAGAGACCCTTCAGCCCATTTAGAGGTTCAGCACACCAACATACAAGTTTAAATGCAATGACCATCTACTGCCTGGCTGTATAAATCCAGCAGTCCCAGCTGGGGAATCAAACTCTCGGCAAGATTACAGCGCATTTCTGGATCTCTGTGCTGCCGGTAGGGAATTATCCTGAGTGACAGGAAAGACAGATCCCCCTGGAAGCCTAGGGAGGGGTGGTGAGGAGTGGAACCGGAGTTGATCAGTGTGGTTTTGCTGCAAAAGCCTTCTCTGATCGTGCTGGTGCAAATGCTGACAAGCAGCAGGCTCTCTCCCAGGAGGATGCTCAGAAATCTGCAGCCCTGGCTTCTCCAACCAGGTAATGCCATAAACCATAGCACTAGAGAGAACTTATCCCTACACAAATCTGGGATGAAATGACCTCCACACTTTTAAACTCTCTATTCTGCTCCCTACTTGTCAGCTTTCACTGCAAAAGAAGTAGCTCAAATATTTGAAATCTGAAATTTTAATTGTTGCCTTGAAAAATCAGCTTCACATAGGGGACCAAGCATGCTAGATTTTTGGAGGAGGAAGGAAAAAAAGACAAGAGAAACCAAGAGAAAATCTTTTCAATGGAAAAATATCTCCATATCCGTCCTGGGTGCCCCGCAAGGAAATGTAAAAGCAGACCCTTGTTACATGCAACACATGAAAACAGCACACCGGCAGGTGATGGAAATTTCTCACCAAAGACTCTGTTTCAACACCTGTATTTTCGCAGCAAAAGCACTCAATAAAGAATCATGCCTCCCCCTTCCCCCTGGGATGCCAGACAGTGGGCTTTGCTCATCCAAGGCCTGCCTGCTTGCCCAGCTCAGCCCAGTCCCATCCCTTGGGCAGCTAAAGCCTACCAAACCTGCCAGAGACCCCTCTGTCCTTGGCTCTCTAAGTCTCACAGCCAGACAAAAGATATGATACAGAGGAGTTAGGAAAACTGGCTGTTCCTGCTTGGGATGCTGTTGCACAGGGTGCAGCCAAAATTCACAGCTACCTAACCAAGACTCACTGTAAGTCATCTGTATTATTATTTTCTGCAAGGCTAGGGAACCACTTGAGTTGAGGTGAACCACATTCAGAAATAAAATAGAATAATAAAATACATCAGAGCACTACATGATTATGACCTAATACTTTACCAATGTTAAAAGATGTTGCATTATGTAAGTATTCTTTGATGTTTGATCCATGAGCAAAAATCCTGCTCTCACTGAAGTAAACTCACATGTTGGCTACAGCAAATTATAAGCCAAATGTAGCACTCCTTATTCCTTTCCAGGAGGCCTGGCTAAAACAATCCAGCTCAAAAGGGGCCCCTTGGGAAGTATATTACAGCTGAGGTACATTCAACAAGCTTTGGGCTACCTGGCAGTCTTTACAGAGACCTACACAACCACAGAAATAGACAGCACCTTAATGAATCTCAAATTCATAGGGCAAATGAAATGTAATCGGTGAATTTCCCAAAGCAGAGAGACTGGTGCTGGCGACATAGGGAAAACTGCCCTTCCCAAGATCTGCAGAGAACTGCACATAAGCTTCTCAAGCTGGAGGACAATCCCTTTGAGAAATGCCTTCCACAAGAGGAGCAGTTTGGCCCACTAAGTTATATAGATATATATCTGTCTATGTATATCTCAATATACCCATGTATGTATATAGAGAGATATATGATCAGACATAGAGAAATATGGTGCTCCATGGTGGCCAAAAATGTTCAGCTGGAAAGTCCTGGCCCCTGCATGAAAAGCTATTTGGATCAATCAGCAGCCCAGCCCAGCAAACACTGACCGCCACTGGCCATAAACCAGTGCCTGCAAATACAGGCTATGCACCTAGTCAGTCCCACAGAAGTCATGTGACCACCAGCAAGAAGGCAAACTGGCCTTCCTCCACATCACACCTTATATTTCCAGTGCCACAAGCTAATTTATGTGTCAGTCAGACACCCTGGAAATGACATCACACATTGTTCACACATAAACAGTGCAGAATCTGGTGCAATTTCAATACTCACTTTCCATCCCTAATTTCCCTCTCTGGAAAGACCCTTCCCCAGACAAGTGCCGGGCTGTCAGGCACACGTGGCGGTACAGACCCAGCCTTGTTGTTGGGATGGAGTTGTGTGTCACACCGTGACGTGCTACAGCCCAGCAGAGCGATGCGATCTCCTGACCTGCAGAGCACCACAAAATCATAGAATGGCTTGGGTTTGAAGGGACATTAAAGATCATCTAGTTCAACCCCCCCTTCCATGGGCAGGGACACCTTCCACTAGATCAGGCTGGTCAGAGCCCCATCCTACCTGGCCTTTAACACTTCCAGAAATGAGGCATCCAGAACTTCTCTGGGCAGCCTGTCCCAATGCCTCACCACCCTCGCTATAAGGCATTTCTCCCTAATATCTAATCTAAACCTACCTTTTTTCAATTTAAAGCCATTCCTCCTTTTCCTATCACTACATGCCCCTCTGAAAAGTCCTCTTCCAGCTTCTTTGCAGGCCCCCTCTAGGTACCGTAAGGATCCAATCTCCTGAACCTCAGAATACCAGCATCTCCTGACCCACAGGAAGGTGGGTAGAAGTTGCCACCTGTCCTGCACCACACTGCTCTGCCACTGGTGAATGCAGTCTGGACAGCATCTCCACTCCCTACTTGCCTAAATACTAAGCCACCCCAAGAGGAAAGCAGCCTTTCAAAGTATCTGCGGCCCACTTTGTTCCACTCATAAATATACATTACCTACAGCAATGACTTTGGGGAAAACCTCCTGCTGCTCAGATTCAGCTCACACAGTCTCCTTGAATGTTTTTCTTCAGGCAAGGAGGCTTGGGGGCAAGAAACCGGTGTGTGAACTGCAGCTCGCGGAGATGCAGAAGGAAAAGGCAGAACCCGGCGCGTGGCACGCTTCTGCCAGCTGGTCCGCTCCCTGTCCTGGAGCGGTGCCAGGAGACCCACCGCAGTGACCTGACACTGAGGGGGCCAGTTGCGGCTGCGGGAGGATGAGTGGATGAGGCACCGCTCCTGCACGCGTCTGGGCTCTGGCACATGTGCACACCAGCTGGCACAGGAGAGCTCCACGCGGGAACAGCCCTCACCTCGAACTCCTGGCATCCTACCCGGCCAGCCGCAGGCCCATGGGAGGGATGTGCTGCCCCAGCTCTGGACGAGGTGTGAAACAGTCCACGAAGCTGCCACTCCCCACAGCTGCCAAAATCCCTGGCTGCCCACCAACACCGCGCTCCTGCTCGCTGTACGTGTTATCAGGCAGTAACAGATGTCCTCTAATAACAAGCTTATTATTGGGCTTAGCAGATAAAAAGGGACACGTACGCCGGGTCGGAAGCTTGGTGGTGAGTTGTATTCCAAAGCCCACCTTAAAATATCTCTCCCCATACCTGAGCTACAGGCCTGCCTCCCTTCGTACCAAGGATGAGATTTAACATTTATTTTAAAAGTCAGCTTTATTTGCTCCAAGAGGAAATTCATCTGCGTGCTGGCAGTTATTTTTCCACTTGCGGTGCATATCTCTCAGGCTGTATTTGAGACAAACCAGATTTAGAACACACCGGATTAGGAAACTCATTTGACTTTCTCTGCCGCCAGCTCCACTGAGTGAAAAGTAAACCTTTGCCATGGGACATTGCAAATAGAAAATTAAAAAATGTACTCCTAAGTCAGGGTCACGGTTTGAAAACCTGGCTCCTCTGGAATAGCTCGCTCAGAGGTAACCTCATGAAATTTCAGTGGAGTCGGCTGGGGAATAAAGGATTTGTGCCAATGGCCACAGAGACCTGACACTGTATGGTCAGATGCTGCCACTTGGACTCAGCAGCAGGCCAAATCAATAGGATTAGTCAGAGAAGTAATGTGTTTCTCCACAGGAGAAAGAAGGAGCAAAGAATGTGTCCCTCATTTACATTCACTACACACCATAGTTTATTTTATATATTAATTTTTCTTCACTTTATAGATGAGATTAAATTTTGGGGAATGGGTTTTTGATCTGAAAAAATGCATAACGCCATTGGGGAAAACAGATGGCAAACACAGATCAGAAATCATAAGGAATCCAGACTAACGCTGTCAAAGAAAAACAGCTCAGTCCCAGGAAATGTTAGTGACGGACCCCTCTCCATGCCAGCGAGCATCTAAAGCTATGAGCAACTACACCATCTTTCAGCGGAGCAGCTCTCACGCTCTGCTCCACCATCCTTAACATCCCCAGGAGTCAGCTCCAGTCGCTAAGCATCCCAACAACGCATCGAGGCTGCCAGGCAGAAGCGTCGCCCCAGGATGGAGGCAGAGCCCTAGAAAGGAACACACCTCCTCTCCCCCTTCCTTCCCAGGCTGGGAGTAACTGGCTGCGGTTTGCCTTCCAGCACACTCCCTCCCTTGTGCCAGTGCAGCTCTTTTGGCCAGCAGGCCGAGGGACGGAGCCAAGTCTCCACCTCTGCCGCCCCGCTCGCTCCCACGGGAGGCAGCCGGCTTGGCCGCCGGCTTCCCCGTGCCTGGCATCCTGCACGCACGGCTGGCAGCGGCGGGCAAGCCGGGGTCGGGAACTCCTCCCGCCGTCTGCTACCCTGCAGCTGAGTTCCAGCTGGCCACGCTCCGGCCTCAGGCAGGGAATCCTAATGGCTTTCTGGCAAAGGCAGCGGGGAAGATATCAGAGGTTTGGCTTTTCAGTTTAGGGGTCTCCCACATCTCGCTTGCAAAGGGATTCGCATTTCTTTCCCTATTTCTAAATCCCTCTCGAGCAGTTTGTGCAGTTCCTTCAGTTTTTTTCAGCTATCCCTGTACCTGAGGGTGGACCTGCTAAGTCTGCTAGAGTGCCTACTCGGCTTATGTGACTATTTTGCTTTTCTTAATATATTATTTGCATTTCAACAGCGTAGAAAGGCCTCAGGCAGAATGAGGGGTTGTTTCTGTTGGTTCTGCCTGCCTGGCCTCTCAACTAGTAGGTCTGGCCTGTCTCTTGCTTTTTCAGGAACGGGAAAGGGCTCATACAAGCTTTAACAATGTTACTTCAGAGCCAAAACTGATGCTAACCAGGTCAAAAAAGCTGTCACTCAGTGCTTCCATACTGACTGTGGGAATTAGTATCAAATAGTCAAATGTTTTATTAGCATAAAACAGAAAGCTGTGTTACTGAGAAAAGTTTTATAGAGAAATTCTTGGGTATAGGTTTGTTACCACCATGGAACATAAAAAACAAGATCCTACAATGCAAAAGACAGTATAAATGAAATACCACACCAGTGCTCAGCTTCTGCCTTTGCCGAGGACCTGCCTGGTTACTTCTGCTGACTTCTCTGTCAGACATTATCAACTAGAAGTGTGCCTGCCTCTTGCAGTGGATGTACCACGTGCATACACCTCCCCCTCTCTCTCTCACACACACTGCCATTCACCTTCTCCCTAATCAAATCTCTGTGAAGACCATCCATCAGTCCCTATCATTTATCCTTCACACACACACACACCAGCTCACAAAACAGAATTATTCTTGTTAACATTCATTCCATTAATGAGAAATCCCTGCTGGTTCATCATCCAGTGGTACAAGTCTTTGCACTCACAGGCTGACATCTCTATCATCCTCCAAACTGCTGCCCTGGGGTACAGTAATCTCTTACAGACTGGTCTCCAAGCAGAGGGGAGGCACGTTTCTTAGTACTAAACCTAAATTTAAATCTCTTTCCCCTAGAGCTGCTAGGGCTTCAGTATCTTTTTCTCCTGCATGGAACCTAAAATCGGCTATGATGCCTCATTGGTTAGCTAACTGCTTCTGTCCTTTGGGATTTTTCATATGCTGTTGATAAAAGAGTCAGTGAAAAATATATCCATTAAATGCTTGGTCTCTGCTTGCTTGTTTCTTTTTCTGCAAAGCTTGCAAAAAAAAAAAAAAAAAGGTGGGGAAAAAAGAAATACAGAAACACATTCACTCAAATGCGGCACTTGAAATCTGATAAGACTCATCACAGGTGCCAGCTTGGCACTCTTGCAGCCAAACATCAAGGTGAGCACCATGTATTGTCTGACTGGATGCTGTAAGAGGACTAGCAACACAAACCCTTAAACAGCAGGTCACCACAATTCCTGACTGGCAAGGAAAATGTTAAAAGATTGTAATTGGTTCTGAACCCCATTCACTCTCGGGTGTGTCTTCTGAAATTTTCAGGGATGACAATTAAGACGCATCTCAGTAATTATTTTCATGACACTGTCACCTCCACTGGACTTTGACCTCCAATTTACTTTACATCAGCTTCCAAGCAACCAGCCAACCTTATTACCACATCCCAGAGCTCAGATGAACTGATGATTTAGAGAGAGCAGGTTTTACATCATTACTGAGATGGTGTCATCAAGTCCTCTCCAACCCCCTCCCAGGTGGGTCATACCCACAACCCTTCCAAATATATTTTTCTCCTCTTTTGTTCACTCCGAAATCTTTTGTTTGACTGATACTATTCACTTTGGAGAACACATATTTAACCATGTATACTCCTTGCCTCTCTTTTCCATTGCTGACCTCTTTAATTCCGTCACAATAATCATGCTCTGCCCTCCTTCTACCTTCCACACAGATGCCCAGGGTTTTTCAGCTCTGTTCCAAGCCTGTAACTGCCAAGGTTGCTGCATCCACTCTGCATCCCCACCGAGTAGTTAGGATGTGCAGAAGGACAGATGTTATTCTGGGGTATTTCTTTCATAACAATGGAGGAAATTCTTTGAGTTAACATAGTGTAGACCGATGTGCTGTCACCGTGCTCCAGCTTTCCTAGGACACATGGTACACACCACCAAAAAAACCTCTAAGACCAAGAAGTCCTCGTACCACAAATCATCATTTTCAGCCTTTCCTTTGCAAGCTTCCTCTCTCCCTTTCACATCTTTTGGCTTTCCTGTATGTACTCCTTTATCATTTCCTTAGCCCTTGAACAACTTGTTTGGATCATGCAACTCTGCCCAGAACAAATGCTCACACCAATATCCAAATTCTCTCCAGAATTTCTAGTCAACTTTAAAAAATGAATTAAAGAAATTGGTTTACCCTAACAACAAGGGCACGTGAAAAGCCCTGCTCACCCTCACCAAGGTCCCTTTCATCTATATGAAGCCTTGGCCTTCCCCTGTGCAAGTGCTAGGAAGATGGTTACTGGCAAGCTCTTCAACTACCTCACCTGAATTACCAGTGGTAAACCAGCTCACAGCAGCAGATGTATTCCGTGCTCTTCTCACCAGGGGAGGTCTCACTGCCATCTTCAGCCCTACCGTTGTACCCTTCAGTGCTCAGTCCATCGGTCCCATGGTCACTGAGTCACCCCTATGGAGGACCAGACACCCCTTCACAAGTGAGGCTTCACACATTTTAAACAACTCTCAGTCACTTTTGTGTCCTCCTCCGTTTGAGCACTCTGCAGCTCTTCTTTTCTCCTCTTCTGTCCTCATCTTAAGTGATATCCATCCTGAATTCCCTTGGATTCCCCACCCTTTTCCTGTATTTAATAAGTTCCTACCTCCACCTTAAATTTTATTACTGCTTCTCCACTTCCTAAACCATTGCATAACCTCTCTCATCTCTGTACAAATAACTCCTAGTCAAATGAAGTCTGATACCAGCTAGTGGGGATCCTATATAAAAGTTCAACAGACACCATGACCACAGCAGTGTGGAACAGAAAAGGAATACTCTCCTGAGACAGGAGAGGTGCTAAGTTTTCAAATGCCCAACACTTCCAAGACTGAGATAAAGGAAAATACTGAGTAAAGCAGGGGAAAGAATAAGACCCTACGGTGAGTAAGGGGAAGGCACTTGATGAGTATGCTGCCTGACAAGAACTCAGTATCCAGCATGACCCAGGCTGCTTTTATTCCTTTTATGTTCTCATAACTCACTTGGCACCAAAGTGTCTGGTTAAATAAGAAGGAACGGAGAAACTCTGGAAAACTGCAGAAAAATTAAACAGGCTTTGCGCATACCTGGCTATGTATTTTTATAGTGTTAATTAAGAGGATGCCTAGGAGTTCTAGGGAGGAGAAAATATTTCCCATAATGTCTGAGAGTAGAAGTTAACAAGCCTGCTGGGATCTTTTTAGCCCCTGCAGAGCTAAGGCTTCAACATTATTAAATGGCTGTCGCATCTAAAGTTTGGTGCAACATAACTCAACACACAACAGAAAGCGCAGGATGCTGAAATGGGGATGACTTCAGATTACACCACAGAGTAATTCAATTTCAGGACAGGTGTTTGCATGTGACTGAACAAGATACGACTGTGGAAAACAATAAAGGTACCCTAAAGAAGAGAGAAGACAGACACAGCAGTATGGGCTCCCAAACAGCAAAAGGAGTGTCAAATGAAGCCGCATGCTTCAAGACATTGTGGTTCAGTACGATCACTCAAGTAGATGAGCTATCAAAAATACAGACACTACAGAAGCAGAGAAGCACTTTCTCTGGATGGTGGTACTCCGCAGAAGACGTGGTGTCTGCTGCCAATTTTTAAGCATGTAGTCACTGACTTGGGAATTGTTAGCAACCGAGGCCAAGTCCTAGGGCCTTTTTTACAGTGACATGAGTTACTTTCTTTCCGCTCCTAACTCACTTAGGTACATCCAAAAAGCTAACCTTAAAGCCTTTCCCTCTGCAATCGACAGCCATTTCCCACTGCAACCAACAATCAAAAGGACTGTGCTATATTTGATGAGTCTTTAAAGTGTATATTCTAGGTTTGCCTGCTTAGAATTACTTCACCAAGCCTAACCCTTAAAATATATGCATGTTAAGAGCTGAAAGACTACTAATTTTCTTTTTAACAATATAAATTTTTAAGATATCTGTAAAGGACCTGTTCCCAGTCATTGCCATGTATCAAATGCATGACACAGCACATAGGAATTAGTATCAACCTTTTATTTAACTCTCTAGAACACATTTATTTTAAAACCAAAAGCACAGCACCAGGATGTTGGTTTCCAACCAAAAAAAGTTTCTGTCCCTTTTCTTTCCTCAGTACAAAGGGATTGTTTTCTGACATCCTAATTCATTCTCCAAGTAAGCAATGTCTTCCCTAACTTCAGTAAAGGTGTTAAGTGTGCACTTACTTATCAAATATAATTGCATGGAAAGTGGACCCAAACCCCAATAATATGAACATACATGAACAGGCAGACAAAAATTGAGACTGTTCCTTACTGTTAACCACTCCTAAATAATGGTATATAACATGGCATTCACATATCTACCAGCTTAAATGAGTCTCCCTATATGAATGAGGCATGATGTGTATAGTCTACATTTTTTAGAAACACAGAATTGGAAAGATCTTCCAAACATCCTGTAGTTGCCATAGGACTCCAAGTCATGATGGTTCTATGTACCTCTAACTGAAATACCTAGTTCAAAGTGATCCAGATGATTTGAGGGGAGGGGGAGAAAAAAAAAAAAAAAAGAAAAATTATACTTTTTATGCTAATTACTGCTCAAAAAAAATGCCCAGACTACCCTCATTCATCATCTTTCTCATGGGACATGCAGCTTGCCCAGCCTAAACAATACAAAAAGATTTCATTATGTCATCTTAAAAAAACAGAATAACCAATCAGTCATGGCACTGAAACTCAGAGTCTGGTACAGAATCCCGACACCCCAATTGCATAACCTATACTAGTACTTCGAAATATGTGCAAAGAACTATTCAGTGCAATCGAAATGCAGAACCCCCATAACCAGTTAATCTCTCTTACCATATGGACAATTTCACTGGCAAACAATCATAGTTCAATGATCGAGCAATTTCCAGTGCAAGTAGAAACCAGTGTTTCTACAAAGAGACTGTAAAGTCCTTGACTGGCCTATGATTTTGCAGAATTCTTTGACATTCTGTTCAGTTCAGTACCAAATCCCACCACTAAGAGATTTCTTTAGGCAAGAGAGATTTAATTTTTGCCCCCCTTTAACAAACTATACCATATCAAGCAGCAATTATATTCTAAATTGAATGGTACTGTCATGGGGTGGGGGCACTTCCTCTGCTTTGCAAGTATCACACGAGGAAAGGGAAGCAACAACATATGAAATGGTAAATCAGACAACATCCAACACCATTTCAGAGGAAATCACTAGCACTCAGTGATTTGCCAGAACTGGAAGGAGACCAAAAGCTTGACTCCTCTGAGCTCTAAACATGTTCCTCCACTGCAACAACCGCAGTGCACTCCTGCCTTGCAAGATACGATCCTAAGACATAAGCTCAATTAGCTTCAATGAGATTTCCGAGCAGCAGAGAGCAGGCACCAGTGAGAAAAAAAGGTTCCACCTGCTCTGGTCTCTGCTGGAGGTGGCAGTAGGAGGCCTTGTCTTGTCCCCAAGAACCTTGAGAGATCAAAAGGAAAATTCATCGAGTGTAGGTTTAACCTAGACACGTGATATCTGAATAAAAGTGACAAAAAACCATCGCAAAGCACTCAACAAAGGTCAGATCTTGCTCTGCCTCTCACTCCCTCCACTCCTTGCCCACACCATCATGGCAGGATTATGCACTGTGTTGGAAGCCCCAAGCAAGAGTATCACAGTCACCCAGCAAGGGCTCTCATACGGTGCTAGCAACCAGTTCCAGTGCCAGGCACACTCCCTGCAGGCTCAGGCCTGGAAACAGAAAAACAAGAGCACCCTTGACAGAGTACAAAGGGCATGAACGAGAAAGAAAGAGGGGCAAAAACAGGACTCAGGGTCAATCAGGGCTTTGCAGCCAGTTTCAGTGGGAATTGCGCTCAGGATAGACTGTGGTTCTTGCTCCAGCTGTAAATGCCCAGGAACAAGGACTGCTGTTTTGCTCTTCTGCACAGCGTTTAACACATGGACATGGGGAGACCCAGCCAGAAGGAGGGCTACAAGGCAGAGGCAGGCAGGAGAGACGGACTGTCATACAGCAACACTGCTGATGTTAAGTGATGAATGGCAACACAGGCTACAAGGTGGCCTTTCTTTCCACCTTCCAGTTAGCCAGTTGGATCGTGTTAGCCACCTGCTCCTTATCAGACTTTACAGTTCCCCCTCACACCACTCAATTCCATCATGCCGTCACTTAACTTGTGCATGTAATTTAAAGCTAGATAGGCGGCAGGGAAATTGCTTCCTCTGAGGCCCCTACTAATTGACCCCTATCCACAGAGCTCAGCAGTCTTCCCTTAATGCGCTCACACACGCTACTGCAACACGAAGTGCAAGTTCGGAGGTTGCCAGCGTAGCCTCTCTCCCCCATGGCAATGCCATATGGTGTTAAGATTTTCAGGATCAGACGCCGTTCCTGCTGAAATCAATCATCACAACCTATCCCTGGAGAAGGCCATCTCAAACTCCTGCTGGTTTGAAATGCAACTCAGCGAGGTGCCTCGGATTCGGAGGCTGGTATCGACTATATCACGTTGGTATGCAAACATTCACTTTAAGAGCGCGTGTATCAATTAGATGGGCTGTTACAAAGAAAGCAAGTGGTACCAGCTATGATGACAGCATGCCCATAACAGATGATAGTCCACATTTGGGCTGGACCCTTCAGCCCCTCCAGTGCAAGTCAGCCTCTCTGCCTGAATTTGTTGCCTTGCTAATGAAAATGAGGAGCAGGGCAAATGAGATGCATACACTGAATGAAGGTGGCTCACTTCAAAGAGAGGGGAATGTAAACTATCGTCAGGCTCCTAATCTTCATAACCTACAGCAGAAGTTATAGACACATACACCAATCAGAGGAAAATAAGTAGTCTCTATGGGTAAATAAAGATTATGTCTCTTTAAACTGACTGTAAATCTGAATGAACACAGAATATACATACACAAGTAGGCAGCGTGCAACGTGACGTCAATCTCATTTTTATAGATTTATTATTGCCGTACATAAAATTTCCTAGTAATAATAACATTCTATGAAAAATACTAGAGCATTGGGACACTTTTAATGTGAAAATAGTACAAGAAAAGTAGGAAAAAGTAATTCAAGTGTTTAAAAAAAAATGCTGGGTGAGAAGCATTCCATTAAAAATGTGCAGGTCAGGGACTAGAAAGCATTCATGTGAATCTGTCTTCAACCCCATGTACTAACTTTGAGAGTTATAGCCTATGCCTTCATTGCACCAGTAGAAGAGACTTAAAGGAAAAAGAGAGAAATGGTTTTCATGGGATCAGCCAGTTTATTGGTATTATTCTCACGTTTCATTTATTTTGTTTTTAAACATGGTTCCACCCCTTGCCTCAAATCACCCCTGCAACTTGCAGCCACTGTTGAGCACAATTCACAAGAGTGTCTTACACGTGTGTAGTGGAATGTGAGCCCCTCAATCCTTGATGCATTTCCATGGGAGTGTGCCTACCGAGGTGCCAGGGGATCACACAGACAGAGTGGGGGCTTCCCCAGGAGCACAGGCCAAATGAGTCACTCCAGAGGCTCACTCTGCAGGGGTGCCCTTGCCTGCCCCTCAACACCAACACTGTCGCTGCAGTGCCCTGATGTAGGCCCTGTTACTCTCTGACACCCTTCCAGCTGGTGGCTGTACGGCCAGAGCACTGCTGCTGCACTTGTGCTGTAGGCAGCTCTGCTGTCACTTTTTATTAGGTAATTTATTTTTTTAAAAAAGAAGAAGAATGAAGACGTAAGGAAAACAACCACAGAAGAAAGTTGTTCTTCCTCTCCTACTGACAAACCACATTTCTGTAAAGAAATCAGCCAAATCCCGTGACAAAACTTCGTGATGGGCCATGACCTGCAGAGAAACGATGCCTTACTGACATCTCCACAGCTGGAAAGAGAAACCTGTTTCCTTCGAGTCACAGTACAGCAGCAGAGGAGCTTTTGTGTTTACGTATCTGACGGAGCACAAACAGGAGAGACTGAGTGGGGGAGAGAGAGAGAAAATGAAGAAAAGAAATGAAGGCAGGTGGTTATGAGAGCACACAAGTGCCTAATTAAACCACAGGCTTTACTAGTCACAGTGGTTAAACAATTTTAACAGGCGGCATTCTCATAACACGCCTGAAAAGTTTTTATGCTGTCGAACACCTTTGTCAGGAGTGAGGAAGTTCTGGAAATGTGCTCAGAGATGCACACAAACCCATAGGAAGATCTGATAACGTACAAATTTGTTCCAGAGATAGCTCACTTTCTGCACAAATCGATAAGCCATCAGAACCTATCATTTATCACAAACATTAAATCCCAGCAGCATCCTGGTTTGCAAGCCTAATGAGGGAACCTGGCACACAAAGGCACCCCAGTGCTGGGTGGTGTGGGGAGTATTCTCCATGCCTCTGACTCAGAGAAGTCTCTTTTAGGCTGTACTCAGCATTATAATCCATCATTAACAGAGTGGGGCATTGAGTATCTTTGTTGCAAACTTGCCACAAAAGCAACAAAGGCATGTTACTGAGGAAAGCAAGAGTTGGAAATCCAATCTAGTTTCTATCCCCCTGGAAGTCCATCCTGGTTTTTGCATTAGCAATGCTGGGTCACCATACATTCACAAAAAAAAGAGCTAAAAGGAGGGAGAGCTATGAATCAAACTTTCAGCAAGGACAGTTCACTCTTGCAAAAATGAATTAATTAGTTGTTTTGATGACGCTGGTTAGGAAAGAGTTAATGGTATCAGCCAAATGTCAGTTAAACCCCCAAATGCTGCTTTTGTCCCACGGCAGTGTCAATATCAACACCATTATCTCCATTTATTTAACACAAAATAAATTAATTAGCTCTTAGTGTTGCTTTTTCCCTGGAATCCCTCATCCCACCTCTTCCTGGAGAGAACTCCTGCAAGTAATGAGCAAGGGAATAAACCGCTCTGCAAACATACACAGGCATACACACACATGTACACACAAACACACACACAGAGGGAAGTTGCAATTTCTCACTTAGTTTCTGATTTCTGTGACTACAAATCTTAGTGTCACCTGGCATACACTACTCCTCTGTACTAAATCCATCATCCTCAACACCTTCAAATGCATCCGATATGTGCATCTAACCAGCAACACTATAATTTTAATAATGACAAGGGATTAAGTGTGATTACTAGTCTTTTCTCTCGTTTCCTCCCCCTAAGGATACCATCCAATTGCCGTTTTCCTCACGGATGTGTATTCTGGTTCCCATTGTCTGTCGTACCCAATACATTAACCGAAATGTCTGCGACATGAGATCTGCCTGTCTCTCCTACATCTAGCAAACCTGAAAACCTGTTGTTACAGCTTTGGGGAGCACAATACATTGTCAGTTCCGAGGACACATCGTAAAAATAACCGTACATACAGTTCAGTCAGAAATCAGTTCAGTCATACCTGTGCTATTCTTCCATTGTGTTTAATACACCACGAACAGGTTATTTCGTAAAAGACATTGCCAAAGAGAGCACTTGGGCACGTTTCACCGACTGCCAGGCTCTACGGCCAGTTGTCTGTCAGGGACAAACTGCTACCAGCCAACCTGGATATGAACTTGCCATTGCTTTCCCCTGAACTTCTGACAGCGAGAGCCGGGCGTTCTGCTAAAACTTTCCCTTGCCCACCTCCCCGTCCCTACAAACCTCCCCGAATCGTCATTATTGCCGTTAATTAAAAAATAAAAAAAAAAAATAAAAAAAAAAGAGAAAGAAAGAAAAAGAAAAAAATTAAGAAAAATAAACCAGAGTGAGCCAGCAAGTCTTATGGAAACAGCACGGCAGGAAACCAGGTTAGCATCGTCCCGTAACGGCCACGAGCTGGCGGGGCGGGGGCCGGCGCCCCCCGGCCGTCCCTCCTCGGCCCGGGGCCGGGGGCCATCGGCCGGGGCCCGGCCCCGCGGGGCGCCGCGGGGGGCGGCGTTTCTCTTCCCTGCGGGGCGGAGAGGGGCGGGCGGCGGGGCCGCGCCGCGGGGAGCCGCGCCCGCGGCGGGAGCTCCCTCAGAGCCTGAAGGAGGCCTCGGAGAAGGGATGCTGCATCTTGAAGCTAGACAAGAAGCACTGGAGGGGCGGGGGCAGGGGGTTGAGGAGGGACGGCGGGAGGCTGGGGAAAAAGAAATCATCTCCTCTGACCTCTAGCGAAGTGCCCGGTTTTTTCTTAAGCTCTTCACATTTCCTAAATTTGCAGATCTGGTGTCCCGTTTTGCGGTTCCTGCAACTGCTGCAGACTCCACAGTTGATGAGCCGCTTGCAGGGCACGCACACCCCGCAGCGTTTCCGCTTCTTCTTGGCGGGGTTGCCCGCCCCGGCCCCGGCCCCGCCGCCGGTGCCGCCGGCCCCCCCTCCGCCTCCGCCGCCACCGCCTCCGCCGCCCCCCGCGCCGGCGGCGGCTCCCAGGGCGGAGGCGGGCGAGGCCGAGGCGTGGCTCTGCGGGCAGTCCGCCAGGTTGGCGATCTGGAAGGCGCTGTCTGTGACGGCGGCCGAGGCCGCGGCTGGGGAGTGCAGGGCCGTCATGACGATGACCCCGGGGGGCAGGGACAGGCCGCCCAGCGCCGGGATGGCCGAGAAGGTGCCGACGCGGTCGGGGAGGTTCATGATCTCGGCTTCGGTGGCGCCGCACTTGAGCTTGTTCATGCAGTCGCCGGCGAGCGGCCGGCAGTGCTCGGGGGCGAGCGTGGAGAGGAAGTTGCCGTTGGCCATGGGCAGGGCGGGCTGCTCGGCCGGCGGGCAGCCGGGCTTGCCCAGCCGCTGCGAGTCGCTCCGGTGGTGCATGCCGCCCCTGCCGGCGTGCAGCGAGGAGGCGGCGGCGGCGGCCGCGGAGGCGGCGGCGGCGGCGGAGGAGGAGGAGGAGGAGGGTTTCCTCGCGCCGCCCGCCGCGCCGCCGCCGCCGCTGCCCCAGAGCATGGCGGTGGCGGCGGCGGCCGTGGCGGTGTCGCAGTTCCAGGGGGACATGCCGATGCGGGCGGCGGCGGCGGCCGCGGCGCTGGGGAAGATGGGGGTGGTGATGCGGGCGATCTTGGCCGCCTGGGGGAAGGCGCCGCCGTTGGTCTTGTAGAAGGTGGCGAAGGAGCGGTACCTCTCCATCTCCGAGTTGTAATCCACAAGGCTGTTGAGGGCCCCCTCGGGCAGGTGGCTGTCCTTGGGCAGCCCCGGCGCCTCGGGGTTGGGGCCGCTCTCCACGCACACGTTGGTGTTCATGGTGGCCGGGTCGGGGGGGGCGTCGCGGGGGGACGGGACAGGGGGATGGGGGGCCGGGGGGACAGGGACAAGGGGAAAGGGGGTCGCTTAATCCTCCTCCTCCTCCACTAGGCGCATCCCCGCGGTCGGTGCCTGGCCGGGCAGCCGTTCCTCCGGCATCCTCACGGGAGCTGCCGCAGCTGAAACACAAAAAGTCATTTCCGAGGGGGTGCGCGCGCGCGGGGGGCGCTCATGGCCGCCCACGGCCACCCCGGGGGGAGGAGGGGGGGGGGCACGACATGAGTGGGGGGCACACGCCGCCCTACCCGCGGGCTGAGGGCTTGAAGGGGCGGCCCGGGCAGAGTATAAGCCCGGTCCCGGGACAAGGTGGGGGCGGGGGGGCACGACAGGGGGAGCGGGTGCTGCCCACCTACCGGCACCGGGAAAAATGAAAAGGCAGGGAAAAAGGGCGGGGGGAGAAATAAATAAAAGGAATTAGGGGGAGAGAAAAAAAAAATTGAAAAAAGAGGGAGGTGGGGGAGGGAGCCGCCAGCTGCCACGGTGTCCTTCTGCGCCCGGCGGTCATTAGCTGCCTGCCGGCACAGCTGGCTCCGCCGGGCGCTGGTTGCGGCGGCACCGGCCCCCCCCCCCCCCCCCCCCCCCCCCCCCCCCCCCCCGGCGCTCCCCGCCGCCTCCGGGCACGGGGGGGAACAGGACTCGGTTAAAAAAAAAAAATTACTTAAGCAATTTCACAGCCTGTGATCCCGGCGCCTGCAGCTGTACTAACGACAGAGTATTTATCCCAGCCTCTCGGGGAGGATTCCCCGCCACCGCCGCCGGGGGCTGCGCAGGGAGGGCTGGGGACACACACACACACACGCCGAGACGGGGATAGCCCCTTTGCGGGGCAGGGGGCTTCATGGAGAGACAGCCCAGGAACGCTCGGGAGGGCACGTCGCTGTACCTGCTTGAATTAGCCCTCGGCGGGTAAAGATGGCTTTCTGCTTCAGGGCTAGGAAAGTTTAGGAGGGGGCTAAGGACACGGCGTCCGTTTTATTTCCCACCGCCCCCTTCTTCCCCCGGGAGGTGAAGGGGGGTATTTTAGTTTATGGCAATGAGGAAGGTATATTATAGCAGCCTCCGCGAACTAAAGCAAAACATAAGCATAACTTAAAAAGCCCTCAGTTTATGAACACTGCCTCTTTGTTTTCCAGATGCTCTACCTGAATAGTTCAGATATTTCTAGCATCTTTTCTGATGTAGGGCTATCGATCAGAAACGCTCTCTCAGGAGGCAGTCGTGGGGCTACGTCTAGTTTCCAGACTCTGGTATGTTTAGTTCAAAATGGTTATCAATTACGGTAATTACGATCATAATTAGATTAATGAACCGTTTGCAGCCCAACCTACCGAGTGCAAAAACTTCGTCTTCTCCCAACGTCGTGCACTAAAAAGCGGGCTTTATGTAAACAAATCCAGATGAAGGGAGCGTAAATCTACAGAAGGAACCTCACCCCCGGCTGCACTGGGGACCGGCGGGCGTCTTTCCGTCGGAGAAAAAAAAAAAACAACAACAACAAAAAAAACCCACAACGACCCCGAACCCGCAGGAGCCACCTCTGTGTTTCCACGTCAGGGAAAAACCCAGACTCTCGCTGCCTTCAGAGGTCTAGTGGCAATACAAAGGCTGCCCGGAAAGCTCTAGTCTAAGCATCGTCTCGTGGAGGGATGCAAAGGATTTGCATATAGCAAAAGAAAAAAAAAATCAACCAAAAACAAACCACCTTTCCCGTTTCCAGAAAGGAAAACGTAGCTGCATATCCTCGATAACAACTACTCAATAAAACTAGTTTTTCCAGCCATGTGTGTGAATGCCCCGCATCTGGTAAGGAATAAAACGTTAGCGTTCAGCCTTTTATGCCAGAAGTCATACACATTTTCTTGCCCTATTCCCCTCAGCATTAAAGTGGCTTCTCTCCACAAAAGCGTCCCTCGCTGGCTACCTTTTCTCTCCCCGCGATCCCCTCTCGGGGTTTATTGCCACCAGCAGCGAGAAAATGATGGTGCCCACCAACCGGGTCATTATTGTTTAATCGATGCATCTCCGGAGCATGAAAAGGGTACCCGAGACGCAGTTATTGATTTCCCTCCCCCCCCCCTAACTATCGCTCTCTTTTCCACGAATGAAATAAATAAATAGAAATTGCTAGCCAGGCTTTGCGATTCTGTCCCTGCTTAAGCTAAATGTGACCGTACATGTTCAGTATTGCATATCTGCTCTGCCAAAGACAGAGAGATCAAAGGTCATATTTAACATTCAGGAGGAGGGGCGGGTGCAGATTAATTAATAAATTAATATAGCGATGCCTTTTATTGCCCAAGTCTAGCATTAATCTACTTTTACGATCCCAGAGGACAAGAACAACAGAAAAAAAAGAGCCCCCGACAAACCGACAAAATTTGAAAAACACAAAAAAACGACCCCTCTAAAAACAAACAAACAAACCTAATAACCAAAACCACAAAAAAGCAAAACAGAAAAAACAACCCACGAAGAATCAGGGGGGAAAAGGGGGGGGGGGGGAAGCAAACCAGTCACTTACCAGGCTCTTTATTTGGGGGGGCTTGAGCGTGCAGACGCTACCAGCCTGTCTGCCTTTAATTAGTTGCACATCAGTCCCTAACACAAAGAAGAAGAAGAAGAAGAAAAATATCCAGATGTGCCTTGGCAGCTCCTCAATTACAACTTTGATACTTGTAAACAAACTGCG